>NC_046222.1:67100830-67323330 GCF_009819885.2 Catharus ustulatus
CTCTGTAAAGTTTCAAGTCTTTTACCTCTGACTAATAAAAAAGTACTTCTATAACTTGTATGCAGGTGCATTGAGAACATTCAATTCTCCATCTAGTGGAGGTATTTACTTGGTCACAACATTCTAGCTCACTCATGTTTTGTAGTTTTGTTACCAATGTGATTCAAAGGCCTAGACACAGGATTATTTTCCAAGCCATCTTCAATTAACTTTCCACTTTACTGGCCAGATTTGTAACTCCATTGCACATTAAATACTTAGAGGAGAAAGATGTGTGTTGTTTTTCTCCACTATCATCACTGCATTCTTTTTCGAGTTGTGGTTTTTTTTGTTTGTTGGTTTGATTTATTTGGGGTCTGGGAGGGTTATTGGTTTTTTTGGTTGGTTTATTGAGGGGTTAATTTTAATCTATAGTTTTATCTATGTGTTTCTTGATGATACTTGGTCTAAAATATTAGGATAAGTTTTATAGAATGATATACAGGGTCAGCCTCAATGGAATATTTTTTGCTATTATGAACATTACCTAACCAATTTGGATTTACTTGTCTTTTTAAGGGCCAATCACAATTTATCAGATTGATTCATCGCCCACATCCTTCACTGACTCTCCACATCATCCAATATATTTTTCTGATTGCTTAAGTTCCCATCACTTTAAAGTGCCAGCACTTTTTTTTCTTTTTTCCTTGCTGGAATTCATGTGAAGCCACTGGAGAGAGCACATTTCTTAAAGTACAGCAAGAAATAGAATTTCATCGAAGTTGTTTGCATCAATTAAACTATTGACCAGAGTCTAAAATAAAACCAATTGAGAAAATCAGAAAGTGCTATTAACCACACCAAGTCCAACTCTGGGTAACTCCCTCTCTTTGCAAAAAGCTAATGTGAATTTAAAATGAAAGGTCCAATTCTTCTAATTAAATCATAACATTGGAAATAATCTCACTTTTTGAGATACATGTAAGTCTAACCAAAAGTTGCTGTGTAATATTAAAAAACAGCAGACACTTCTTTCGTATACACAAAAAATAAACATTAAATTGGAAAACTAAAGTTGTGATAAAGCACATAAATATATTAAAAACCAGAACATTTAAATTTTAAACTACTGTGATGGGGAAGAATGTTTTGTTGAAGTAGCTATCAGTCTGTTAAAGAACATTTCCACAAATAATTGGCTGTAAAATTATTACATTTTTTAGATTTTCATGTAGGCGTAACAGGCCAAGTCATTACAATGTCATCTACAATAAAACTCTCCAGTGAAAAAACAGACAATCTCAGGAGGCTATTTCCATTACTGATGCTTCTATAAGACTTCACTGAGACCAAAACCAACATGGATAATAATTGACTAGTACATCTCTGAATTATATCTTATTAGTATTTATGTCATTCATTTTAAGGCACAAATGGATCAGTCACCACCTCTTGCTTTTTCCTTCATTGTGTGTAGTTATAAACTTAGACATCAAAATGTAATATTTTTATAGATAGTAGAAAATGGTATACACTTTACAAAAACAACTCCATCTCAATTTCCTGGGTGTTTTTGTTTGTTTTTGTGTTTTGGGTTTTTTTTTTTTTTTGGTGACTTTGACTTTCTTTTGTTTTGTTATGGTTTTGATATGAGTGTTTCAAGTGGAATCTATTTAATTAAGTTTTCTGTAATTTATTCAGTCTTCTTTGAACACTGGAAAGATATAGCTATATTTAAAATTATATTTATCCCATTTGGAAAAGAAATCTTAGGAAGTTTTGAAAAGTGATCAATCCTTTGGTAGGAATTCTTAACTTAGATTAAGTTAAGAAAAGTAGCTTATTTTCAGGTAGCTAAAGTCCTAGTCATCGTTCTTCAATTCTGAATCTTTGGAAATCAAGAGCAAAAGTCTCCACTTTAACAGGAAAACTAGAAAGCACATAGAGCCACCTCTTCAGTCTCTAAAAATTTAAGGAAATGTATCAAGTAGAAATTATCTGACTCATTTAATTTATTTTTTTTTTTATTCTTTAGTTCTTCAGAAGCAAATATATGACTTATCTATCTACTGTTCCTCAGTTATTACCAATCTCAATTAGAAAACCATCTTTTTATGATTTACTGCATTGAAGTATTACTGTTCACTTTAGTTTTTTAATATTGAAAGCCATTTTGAGTTATTCAGTCATAATTTTATCATGTATTTTATCTTCCAACTAGATACTGGAGATTCTAATGACTGTGCATGATTAAGAGCCACCAGTGGTGGATGGAGTAATTACTCTACTTTTTCCCCGGTACAATATTACTGCTGAGAGCTATCTATTCTTTCTGTGGTTCACTGGTAGCAGCTAAAATATGCGATGCAAAATAAATTGTGCCCTCTAGAAAACATTGGTAGTGGCAATGGTGATGGTGTTTCTGTTTGGTTTTTTTCCTGTTTTTGTTGCTGTTATTCTTGTGGATCTTGCTTAATTAGTTAAAATAATTTTAAATAAAGTTTTCCCAAATTTAAACAAATTATTTATTTTCTTTTACACAAGTTTCAATCACCTCCATGTTTGTAACAGGCAGGCCAATCAAAATATGGTGAACTGCCAATAGCATACTGAAGGAAAGAAAGGCTGAGTGTGGTAGGTGCAAGATGTGGTGATGATTTATCCCTTTATTCAACATCCACCAAACAAGATCTTCAATGCACATACTCTACTAGGTTTTTTTTACCATTCATAGACAGAAATAGTCTCATCCCTAGGGCAACTTACTTATGTGTATGATATCAACCTTAAAAGTAGATGAATTGCCTCCGGAATTATCTATTTCCTTTCATGGATCATAGAGAGCTTAGATCACTAATTTATCCTCAGCACTTAATTTATAGCTAGAAGAAATTAAATTAAATATATCCAGGACATAACATTTAACTAAAAATACAAAACCATGACTGGTAATAGTTTAATACTAGTTTCATGAGGAAGATTATAACTTGACAATTTAAATATCATATATATTAAATAAAAATTAAATTGAAGCCTTATGTTTTCATCCTGCCCATGTGAAGCAGTTGTATGCTCTTTGAGATGTGATGTGAGAGAAAAATTGTTGAGTCTGACAAATCAAACATTGGATTTAGAGGAAACCTGCACACATCTGACCTGGCAGATAGAGACCACCTAAAATATTATAAAATTATTTCCAAAAGAAAGTGTCACTATTGCGTTTGTACGATTGGAAGCAGACACTAAAAAGCCCTGGATTCCAATACACAGTTAAAACAAGCAAGCACTATTACTAATCTAAGGACTCTACCAATAACAAACTGCAGAACTGTAATTATAAATGTAATCTATCATACTCCAATTAAGGCTATCATTATCTTCAAGTCCCTCAACACCTCAAACTATATGCCAAGAAGTGGCTTTGGGTGGGCGCTGCGGACACACAGCTGCTCACTGAGTCCTCTCCTCCAGAGGACAGGGAGATAACAGAAGGAACATGAAAAATGATAGATTGTGTTAACAGTAGTTTCTTAGGAGAAGCAAAAGGTGCACATACAATGAATAACAAATAAAAAAAAGAAAATAATTATTCAGTGCATCCCATTGACAGGCAGACATTTACTGACTCAGAAAGCATGGTACGAGCATGTGTAATAGCTTAGATAGACAAGTGCCATCACCACTAATGTCCCTGTCTCCTCCTCCTTTCCTTGAACTTTTATTGTCAAGTACAATATAATGTGATATTGAATATTTCTTTGATCAACTTAGGTGAGGTGACCCAGCTGTGCCCTTCCCACTTTTTTGCCCATCCCCAGACTACTCATTGTGTGAGAAAAAAATAGTTTAACTGTGCAAGCAACAGGAAATGTTGGGAAAAAGATCATCCAATTTAACCCCACTTCTAAGGCAGAGGCAACAGAAGCTTGTTGGCAAGGACCGTGCCCTTTTGTGCACGGTTGGAGATTCTACAGCCTGTTTGCATAACCTATACAGTTTGATTGCTTTCACAGTCAAAAAAGTATTCTCTCATGTTCAGATGGAATTATTTCTTCTCTATCATCTCTTGCCCTAGTAGTGAACACTTCTGAGAAGAACCTGTTTCCTTTTTTCTCATTCCCTCTCATCCAGTTTTTAAACACACTGATAAAATCTCTGCTGAGCCTTCTCTTTTCCAGAGCAGAGTTGAAGTTCTCCCAGCCTGTCATAATCCATCATCAAACTGTCAATGTCAATGAAGATCTAAAATAATATCCAGTAAAAATCCTTTATAATCAGCTGTCAAAAAAGCTTGGAACCACTAACTGAAGCCCTCTTAGGTCAAAAGGTCCATACTCCAATTGTCAGCTTTCAGGTCTGTACTCCACCACTTTGGCTATATATATTCAATATTTTCTTGCCAGTGTGTCTAAGAAGAAACAAGTTAAGGAAAATGGTGTGAAACAATTTGCTGAAAGCCTAGTTAAACAAAATCTACCATACCTCTGATGTGGACAGAAAAAGTTACTTCATTGTAGAAGGTGATTAGCTTAATCAGGCAGGATTTGCCTCTAGTAAATCTGTTCTGACTTTTCCCAAACACTTCCTTCATTTGCCATGGACTAAAGAACAAAAAAACAGGACAAAATCACTAATTGCTTCAATACCACAGATATAAATTGAATGGGATAAGCATATGATTAAATTGAAGTAATTTTAGCTTAATAAATTATATAACAATAATTCTCATTATTTTTCATATGTTTTTATTGTATTTTTTCACCAGTCAATCCATTTGCATAAATATGTCATTATTAACTTCAAAATCATCCAGTGAGTCTGGTAGACTGACCTTTTAATTGCTACTATTCATCTCAAAATAGGTTTTATTAAGACCAAAGGGGAAGTTTATAATCAACCAATGTGAAGTACTAAAGAATTCATACTGGTTCAATTTTGGAAATTAAATGCATTTTATTTTATTGTGTGAATTCTAAAATATAATCTATATTATTAATTTGCTTTCTAAATCATTCAATTGGCTTCTGTATAATTGTTATCCCCAAGGAACTCAGGGGAAAAAAAAAAAAAATCAGTCTTTTGAGAATCATAATAAAGAAGCCTGCTTCAGGACTGTTTTACTGTCCCTAAAGTAAAACAGTTCATCTAAGTAGAAGCAGAATTCAGAATCTTATTTCTCCCTTAGAACACTAAGGCTATTAATGTTTGAATCCTGCAAGCCATATAATCAATAAAAGATAAAATATTTCAACCTAGTCATAGTAAGAATACAATGCTTGATTACAGAAGTTTCACAGGGAGAAAATGATGAAATATATATATCTCATATATCTTAATTATTGCTTTTTATCCAAAGCAGGTGAAAAAAAATTTACTCAGCTGTCCATAATTTTAATAATATTATGAACAGGAAAATAATATTTACTTTAATATTGGTAAGAATTTCTGAGTATGTTTTATATCTATCAGTATACTTTCAGGATGCTAATTTTTTGTCATATAAAATTCTTTAATATGTCAAAATTTAGAAATTTTACTGTACTATGGCATTAACACTTAATTGATTTGAGCTAGAGAGTGAATCATGAGAAATAATTTTTTTCAAACTTTAGACACTTAGTCTTTATCTTTTTGCTAAACTCTTGCTCTCTTTTCCCAAATCAGAAAGTATTCTCCTTGTACATTGTTTGGGCAAAGATGAGTACTTAAAAAATTATTAATGAACACTTCTCTCAAAAAAGTTATATAATCTCCTTCTAGATCTACCTGTATTTATCTTTCAGGAAACACTGAGGGCAGAGATGTGTTGCAATTCCGATATCTCTGTGACCCTTAGTCCTCATTGTTGCTAGAGGCAAATGCTGTCAGAGAGCTCAGGATGAGAAACAAAATTTCTTGGTAACTATGTGCACTTGTTTTTCTAACAAACAAAAATAAGACTTATAATTTCTTAATATTTTGTTTCTTAGAAAAGATAATGGATCAACAACAAATGTGGGAATGACTAACAATTCTGTGTATTATGATATTTGAAGTGAGTTTGATGAGTCTGGAGGGAAGCAAAGACCTTGAATTTTGTAAGAATGACCTTTCATCTTTTTAAGAGCTGGTGAATGAGAACCCGTGGGTAAACTGTCTTTGGGGACAAAGGGGCTGGCCAAAGCTGGCAACTACAAGGCCATTTTTCTCAGAGTTTAAGAACTCTCTGTGTGTAGGAAATCAAATAATGTAGGCTGGAAAATGGCATGACTGAGCAAGAATCTCCTCCTCAAACTGAGGAATAAGAAAGAAATGCATGGACAGGAGGCAAGGATAGGTGATCTGAGGACATCATTAGGTGTGCAGATGGCATGAAGTGAAGCAGTGTAGTTGATATGGACAAACTTGAGAATTGGGCTTTTGAGAACCTCATGAGGTTCAACAAGTCCCAGTGCAAGGTGGTTTTCCTTTTTGCCCACCTACTACTCAGAGTGGAGCAGATATCTCCACTGCAGCCCATGGAGAACTCTGCTGGACTGGCAGGCATGCCCTGAATGAAGCTGCTGCCTGAAGAGTCCAGTCCAGGAGCTGGTTTACTAACAGGACTTGTGGCCAATGGGGGACCCACACCAGAAAATCTATTCCTGAGGGTTTGTATCCTGTTGAAAGGGTCACGCTGAAGCAGTTCAGTAAGGGCTGCAATCTTTGGGAAACACCCAAGCTGGAGAAGTCCAGGAAATACTTATTGTAAATACTTCATCTCTCTCTGTTGAACACTCTAGTCATTACAGATAAACATATTCTCCCATTCTCCCAAAACCAGCTCAAACCTTCTCAGAAACAATAAATTCATTTCTGTTGTCCCACATTCTCTTTGAGTACTTGTACCAGTGTGCTATTGAAAAAGAAGGATAAAATACCTATATTCACATTTTCTGTTCTTCAAAGGAGACAGGAATATTTGTGCAGAAATGTGAAATAGAAGCATGAACCTATGTAGTTTCTTTCCTTATTTTCATTTATGGGTAAATGAAATGAGAACATATTTCTCACTGGAACTTTGTGGAAGGAATATAATTCTTCTTGCATGTATATAGATAGAATACACAATTAAATGCAAGTGCAATGTGCAAACTTGATAAAAACAACAAAAGAAAACTGTGAAGATTCATCCCTGTGAACGCAAGGAATATTTCTAAGAAAAAAAAACCCAAAACAAACCAAAAAACTCTAAAAAACAAAAACAAAAACAAAAGCAAAACCAATAACTCAATAATACTATCACACAGAAGAGTATGCACTATGATTATTTATCTCAGGTTGTTTATAGATTTTTAACCTTTGAAATATATTTATTTATGCCATTTCTTTTTTTTTTTTTTTTTTTTAATCATAAAAGTATTGCATCATAAATCTATGAAAAAGATACTTGTTTTCTTTCTTTACAAAGAGTATACTTAAATGACACTGAGACAGGATTCTAGTTACTAAAAATTTCTGGATTTCAGTATGGTCTTTGTACTCTCTCTTCTATATACTATCCAGTCTAATCTAACAATGTTTTATCAACAACAAGGTTTTAAAGAATTCAGGAAAGATTAATTACAGGAATACTCAGTACTAAAATCATCACAAAGTTAGCAAATTACTTGGACTACTGTCTGATTATTAATGTGTTCTGCTCAGTTTTTCCATTTAATCTTAACCAAAACATCTTAAAAAGACATCTAGCAAAAAACATGCCAGAAATTATTTTGATTCAATAATACACGTGTACTGTACACAATCTTTAAATTCTTATTTGTTAACTATGGTAAGAAAACAGACAATCCAAGCAGATGTCATTAAAGACTGGGAATCAGTAAATGCTCTGCAAACAGTGCTCGCAGAAACAACCACGTTTATCACTTCAATCTCCGATGCTTTAGTGGAATCAGAATTTGCATTTCAGTGATTTCTATCCAGTTAGTGAGATTTATTAATCCCTTCTATTCTTCTTGGGATACTTTCTATTTATTTGGAGGATAAGAAAAGATATGCATTTTTACTTCATAACTATAGCTTTTAGAACTAAAAATTAAAATCCTTGGTTAAAAAGTATCTGCTTGTTCAGATCCAGTTTTGGGGAATTTGTTGGTTTACTTCTTTGAATTTTTTTCTGGATTTGCTTGGTTTCGGTTGGGTTTGTATATTTTTTTGTTGTTGTTTGGTTGTTTGTTTGGATTATTTGTTCGTTTGTGGTTTTGTGGTTTTGGTTTACTTTGGTTTCTTTTGTGGGGGGAGGGGGCTTGGGATTGGTTGTTTTGTTTTTGTTTTGGTTTTTTGTTTATTTATTTTTAATGGGGGATGTTTTTTTCTGCTGTTGTTTGATCATGGAGTTCTTTTATGTTTATTTTCCAAACAAGTCACATTCATGTAACTGTTGCAATAGCAACCTGTTCAGTGGACTAATGCATGTCAACAAAACTATTAATTTTTTGATGGATTGTAGTGTTGACTGCATGAATACACAGTAATATTTTATAGGCTTTTCATACAATGCAAGCATATAAGATTTTTCAGATAATAAGTGTTGCATGTTGCTTTTCCTAACAGATTTTTTTTTTTTAATTCAGTTAGCCACTATTCACTTCCACTGCTTCCTCTTCATTAGAAGATTTTATGGTTGTTGGCTGGGAAGTCATAGTATATGTAAACAGGACCAAAGGACTGTACATACCAAAGATTTAAAAGTGAGCTTCCTCATGTAAGGCACAACATCCTCTGAGGCTCTGAGGGTACATTTTAGCTTTAATTTTTAAATTATTGTCTGCAAACCAAGAGGAATTTGATGTCTGCCTGAATGAACATTAAAAGATATATGTAGGACAAAAATAGCACATTTGTAAAAGTGCATTTTTGTGTATGTGTGTTTTATTACACATGCAAGTATATGCACTTTGAACAGATCCGCAACACATAAAAGGCAGGTACCATAGGAGGCATTTTTGACATCCATCTATGTTCACTAAGGGTGCTAAATGCTGAAATGGAACTGGATCACAATTCTATCACTGATAAAGATAATAACACACAATATAAACTCAGGGAATATACATAAAAACCAGACTTAAGCCTGTTCTCACAGACATTCGTGAGTGGAGAAATACACTCTGACATATGATGAGAAGTTTATTGTTCATAAACAATTACATGTTATTTAAGTATCGGTTTAAAAATAAAAACCTTATTCTTTTTTCAATTATTTTAAAGTTCAAGAATAAACAAGTATAAAAAGTTAACAATTCAGAATGTAATTAAACTCCAGTATTATGTGGAGATTTTGAAAAGGCAGGCATTACTAGTAGTTCATAAAGGCAATTTTTCACTAAGAATAATTATAATTAAAAAGGATAAGGAAAAAAGTAGTAAAATAATTTGATAATATGTATAGTTTGATGGAAGTAGTGGAAATGTGTATTCACCAGCATGTAGTGAGTTCACTAAGGTAAACACTGAAATATGGTAACAGGATTTAATAATTTAGGACTGTGCTGTCATTCATGTGAGACCTGGACAGGATAGATTTGGGTGGAGAGGAACTGTTTGAAGTTCAACAAAATAAGTGCAGGGTCCTGCACCTGGGGAAGAATAACTCCCTGCACCAGGAGAGGATGGGAGCCAATCTGCTGGGAAGAAGCTCTGCAGACAAGAATCTGGGGATCCTGGTGGACAACAAGCTGTCTGTATCTGTTGCACACAAGCAGTGTGTCCTGGTGGCCAAGAAGGCCAATGGTATCCTGGGATGCCTTTGGAAGAGCATGGCCAGCAGATCAAGAAAGGTGATCCTGCTCCTCTACTCGTTCCTGCTGAGGCCACATCTGGAGTGAAGTGTCCCATTCTGGGTTCTTCAGCACCAACAAAATGTGGTACTACTGGAGAGGGTCTAGTGAAAGGGAATGAAGGTTAAGGGACTGCATGATCTCTCTTATGAGAGTTCCACCTGTATATGAGGAAAGCTTTCTTTACTCTGAGGGTGATTGATCACTGGCACAGGTTGACCAGAGTGGTTCTAGAGTGTTCTTCTCTGAAGATACTCAAAACCACATCTGGACATCATTCGATGAAGCTTTTTTTAGGTGAATGTGCTTTAGCAGAGGGGTTGGACTAGATGTTCCTCCACAGAATCCTTCCAAAACTCCATTGCATAATTCTATGGTTTGAAACACAGACTATCCAGTTTTATGACTAGCAATAGTCAGTCACAGATACACTCATAATATGTCATAATATAAACAATCACTTCTGAAACTTTGGGGCAGAGCTTAGTCTCTGAACTGTTGAGATAAGGTCTTTCCCTGTAGCATAAAAGTATAGGATTGGCCACATGAATTATGGGACTTGGGGAATTCTTCTCTCCCCAGCTATCAGGATATTGTATTTCATGGAGCTTCATTGGATCAATGACACACCATAATACTCGAGAAAATAAATGGTGTGTATTAGAATATCTGCATATATACAGAACTATGGGAAAATGTTCTCCCAGCTGCAAAAACAGACAAGCAAGCTTCTTTAAATTCACAGCCTTCCTATGCCAGATGATTCATTATGAAGGCTTGAACATAAAGGAAACATTAACATTGTGCAACTGAGCTGATGAGAAATTTAATTTCAGGTATTGTCTTAAAAAAAAAAAGATTTAGAAAAGACACTAAAACCAATATGTTATATAAGAACTTAAATTATATTAACAATATTTTAATATATTTTATTATGTTTATATATATTTATCATATTCTATTATACTTAAATGCTTTCTCTTCTATCTTTTTAATGACCTATGCTTTCAGAAACTAGTAATAAAATATATTTTAATGAGAAAGGATTTTACCCATGGTAAAATTAGTGCCAAAATGACCTCAAAAGTATTCCATAATTTTGGTTCATTTACATGCAACTACTGGAATAGTAATTAATAAAAAAGTAATAAAAATAATGGTCAAGAAATTTGTATTTTAAAGATTTTTTTATTCTGATACGGTTTTGATTTTGAAGCTCTCACATCTTGAGCAATTAAAATACTGGATTTTTTTTTTAAGATTAAACAAAGTATTTCAGATTAAGCTATTTTTAAATTTTTTATTTTATTTTTATTTTTTAATTTTTAATTTTTAAATTTTTTAAATTTTAAATTTTTATTTTTAATTTTTTACATTTTTAAATTTTTAATTTTTAAAATTTTGGTTTTTAGTTTTTTTATTAAAATGGGAAGAAATAAGAACAAACTGAATAAAATCAGCAATTTCCTACTATTTATTTTTAAATTTTGCTTTTAAACAGAAGCATCTAACAGCTATTATTTTAATTCAGAATATAACAGTGTTACTGCATTTTTAACTGTATGGTAGGTGGAAATGTTATGAGGATGCAGGAGAAGGAAATCCTTTCATAAATGCATGACTAATGATGAGGACATTAATTTTGTCCAATAGATAGTGAGTGTCAAGGTTGCATGGAAGATTGTCCAAGCGCAAATCTTGGCATTTATGGTGACTGAAGTGTGCTATGAGGTGTAGCATTCACACACCATACTTTGACCTGGATGTGATGAAGGCATAAATCACTGTGGCAGGACAGCATGCAGACACCTGGCCTAGAAAAGGGCTGTGTGGAGTGGGGAACAAGAAGAGTGTGTTTGGAAAATATAGTCAATAGAGGGTGCAGCATACTGGAGGCATCAACCTAATCTCTCTGGCCTAATGTAAAATGGGTTGTGAGTTTGACTTTATTCTTGGCACACTTTTGCCATTTCTTTTGAACCAGCTAGCAGTGTTAATGATTCAGAAGTTCAATAATAAAGAAAAGATTTTTTTTTCTCCCTACATATTCAGTCTAGGATGCAATCTGACTATAATAATTGATGGAATAGCTTCTCAAACTGTGTATTGACAAATATGCTCCATTTCAAGATGAGAATATTTCAGTATGTGGACTCTAATGACTCCAACTGTATTTTTTTCTCTCTGTTGCCTCAGTAGGAGAGCTAAGAAGGGGAAAGGGAAAGCAGGTATCAAGTTTGAAAATAAATATATCTACTAACACAGAAATTTCTGATGAAATGATAAAACTGAGTTTTACCTGGCTGTGCAGAAGTAATAATTTGACAGAGGAAAAAAGAGTTCTAATATTTTTTTTGTCTCCCTGCACCTTTAACTCCTCTTATATGCACAGTGAATAAATGTTTCTTCTTGTTGCCTGGAATTGTAAGGAAGACTGGACAATGAACTTTCATGCTCTACAGCCAGCACATAAATATACAATAAATATTTAAACTATGAACTTGGTAAAATTCTTTAGGGGCTCTTGAACACAAAGACAGTGTGGGCAATTGCAAAGCTCTTTCTTTCCTTAGATGTATTTGGTAATAGCAGTAATAATATAAAAAAGGTAGAATCAACATGTATGACAGTACCATTAAATAATGTTTTGCAAGCTATCAAAACACTAGTTTAAGGGTCTTAGTTCAATAATTCTTGATTCACAGATGCATTTTTCCTACAGCTTAAATATAAAAACCATGACTATGTTCCATAGAAGTTAGTAGAAATTAGCTACATGATTTATGCTAAGAATCTGTCTAGGTTTTTTGAAAACCAGGAAATGTTTTCTGAAATAAGACATTTTTTCAATAAAATAGTGGCTGAATTAAGAAATCTGAGAACTGCATTTGAGAGACAGGAACAAACATTTAATATATTCAGAAAAGTTTCTAATGGGGACTCATTTTATGACTTATTTCAAGTTTTTGGGGTCCAGAACGTTCCATTTGTTGAAGGACAAAACAAGGACATATTATTTATCTATGTTTAAACTCATGGAAATAAGACCTAACATATTCTGTATAAATCATGGTAAACTGGCAGGGTGAAAATCACAGAGAGTATTTTTCAGATCATTCTGCTTCAGACTGATCATTAAGCTGACACACATTTCATTTCAGGTTTGTATTTTTAAATACTTACAACAGCTGTGTGCTAGAGATTTATGGATTGTAATTTTCACTGTATTATGAATAATGAGCAATGAATATTTAATATTTTTGTATATCATTCTCTATCATACTTTAAAAGGGTAAAAAAAAGAGAAATACTGACTTTTTCATTTTCAGTCTTTATTTCCATCAAGTTGTTCTCAAAAATCTGGTGAGTATTCAAGAAGTGATGGGTGTTTAGGAAAAAAAAGTATAACCAAGTAAACATTGAAAGTCTGTTGCTGTTTTTTCAGTAAAAATGAACCCAAATTTTCAGTAAAACTTATCTGACTTTGAAATGCATTTATTCATCGCTAATATAATAAATGTATTAAAATGAAGAAGTACATTGACATTCACGATAAGTCAGATATATTTTGCAATTGTCCTAAATAGTAACTATAATGAAAATATGATTAGTCAACAAACAAAAAAAATCACACCCAACCAACCAACAACAACAACAAAAAGATTGGGATGAAATAATGAACCAGCTTATAGAACTTTTTTTTTTTTTTTTTAACCTGGCTGCTTCATATTTTCAAGGATTAACACGGGGTTTTTAATTTATTGTGTACTCTGCCTTTTTCTAAAAAACTACATTTTTGTTTAACCTTATGTAAAACAATACTAGATAGACGCAAAAGAAATAAAATATATGTGTCAATAATCGCAGTTAAAAAGCAACTGACAGAGAGGAAGCACTGTTTAGAAGGGATAGATACTCTTCTGCCTTTTTTCTGATCAGCATATTTTTTCCTTATTCATTAATTGCTTAGTTATTACGAGTTTAGATCTGGGAGGGGGGAGGGAGAAGAGAAGAAAAAAATAAGAAAAAAAGAAGTAAAGCAATAAATTTTAAGCATTATGTTTTCTATATTCAGTAGTAGAGCCTAGAACATCCTTTCTCTAAATAAAATCAGAACATAAGTAGGTAAAATAAATTAAATGAGTTTTCTAGCTTATCTGTGTGATGCTTATTAGGTAGAACAGTACAACCAATAAGTGCAGATATATAAATGTGGTAAGTACACACAGTTCTTGGGAGCTTTAAACAAACCAGCTATAAATGTGAAAATTATTTCAGAATTATTTTAGAATGGCACAGCAGCTTTATTTGGAACACTATTTCAGTAACAGGCCTGATTGTCTTCTTATTCTATTGATTATGAAGGCAAAGTTAAAATGTTATTGAATCACAGTTACATCACACTTTGGAATTTTAATTTGAATGGAAGTCATGTTGAAGCAAGGATTTCTGAAGAACAGGAAAAAACTCTATATTTTATTTGTATTGCAAATTTTTCCTAGTAGGAAATAAGAAGTGGAATATTTACAAGTAACATATGCACTGTTCTAGTAAAAAATGATAAGGCAAGAAAAATTAGCTCCTTCAGTATCATGCAATGAAACAATACAACAAACAGAATAGTGTTATTCCAAAAGAAATAGTTCTGACAATACATATTAAGAGATAGAAGAAATCATATTTCAATGGTACCCGAAACAGAAATTAGAACTAAAACTGTTTTCATCAAACAGTATTCAGAGACATACAAAAAAATCTCCTAGCCAATAGTATCCAATCCAAGCAAATTCCTTTAAAAAAACTGGGCAAGGTAGGGAACTGAATTGTAAGGGAGAAGGTATGTTTTGTGGACTGTCAGACCTGACATCAAGAGCAAGATGTTGATGATCTTGCTGAACTGAGGAGGCCCAGGAAATAACTGTGTGTTTATAGCAGTCGTCTAGACTTGCACTGTAGTAGAAAGGAACACTCAATTGCAGAGTGTGTTTTTTCCTAATTAGTGAAATAAAGGAACATAAAATTATTGTCAGATGCTTTCCATGTCTAACATGGGATGGATCCTCTACCGTCTATGACATTATTCTTTGGAAAATACCCTTTATAATAATGATGAATCACAGGGCAGGAAAGAAAATTAATGTATAGATACTGCTAGACAAAAACCAAATTTTTAAGTCCTCATGTTATTTGCAGCAACAGAGAAATTAATATCTTGTATTTTCTTGACATAGGTAAAAAGACCTGAGCCTTGAACTGAAGTACTTTTTCTTTTAATCATCAGCACTATGTGGTTTCAAAGATTTTTATAGCAGTCCATTTCCAACTACATAAACATCTTGACTCTAAATGACTTAATGAAGGAATCTGATGATTCTGATGACACTTACCTCTGCAGACAGACATCAGGAAGTTTTTGTTCACACTTTTTATTTGATTATTCATTGAAAATAATTAAAAAGTTTAAGATAGACAAACCTATTGATTTTCTTTTACTGTTCTTGTCACGATGCTACTATGGATCAAGTTACCAATTCAGACCTGTTATAAATGCCAGTGGGTACTTCTGAGATGTGACAGAGAGGTGTTAAAAATCAGGAAGGCATAGAACCAAGATTACAGTCAAAAGAAAAATGTTTTATTTCCTACATTCTGTATAATTTGCTGTTCATGTTCATATCCTCATATGCCAGAAAATATGGAGAGATTGCTTTTCATTGCTAAAAATGTGGGGTTTTTTTTTTACCACTAAGAAGTTTTATAGAGCTCAGTACGCTTCTAACTAAAAATTCAAAGTTAACTCCTGTCTTTGAAAAATGTTTTGAAATATCTCCCAAAGCTTCAGAGTTTTCTCTTGAAAAAGTTTCTTCATATTTTTTCCAATAATTTTCATGTTTCAAAAGAATTCAAAAACTAGAAGGAATTAGCTTTTTTCATCATTACAAAAAGAACTTTCCTAATTTGAGATTTCTTTTCTAAACACAGTAGTGATTTTGATCATGCAGATAAAATTCTATGGCAAGGTTATTCCTTTGTTACCCTTGCCATTGCAGTCTAGAATGGAAATTAATTAATGAATACTTATTCATATATATGTATGCTCACTCCCCAAAAAAGTTTTATAGGACTAAGTAATCATTGATTAATAAGTGATCATTTGGTCAATTAAAAAAGGTAGATAACATTTGTTTCCACATTTACCACATTCCATGAAAACATAAGTAAATCTAATTCTGCTGGTTGTGTGATTTAATATTATTTCAAGATCTAATCAAAATATCATAAATTATTTTCCAGGTAATATTCTAGATCAAAATTTTTAAATATATCTTTTGAATTTCAGAGAGATTTAAGTATCAAATGAAAAATAATAATATACATACTTCTCTGGAATTTAATTCAGGATTCCAAATCTTCTCATGACAATTCAGTGGGATTTAAGCTTAATGCAGGTATCAGAAGACCAGTTGCTGCAACTATAATGTAAGTTACCAACTTTAAGGAATTTATGGCACTGAGTAAGGCACTAAAGATGCGATTCTGTCTTACAGACTTCACTTTCCACCCTATGACAAGAATAATCATAGTCCTTTAGTGCTCATATTTTATATCCTTCAAAATATTCCAGAGTAAACCTAGTTCCCATAAACATATACACTTCCATCATAAAGTCTTCTCTATTAAGAGAAAAGCATCATAAGCTCCTACTTACTTTACTCAGAAACTGGATCACAGTCAGCTGTACCTGATGGATAGGACAGGGAATCATTAAACCCTTATCTAGAGATGTGCTACAATGCACTGATTACTGAAAGGTCTTGGGAGGTAGTAGGAAAAATTAAAATGGGGTTTGTTTCTAGCTTTTTTTTACCCTTTTTATTAGAGATATAATGATTTTCCTTTGTCAGCAGAGAATTAAAAACATGAAAGTGTTCCCAGGGCTCCAGACAACTCCTTGACAACAAGCAGAAATAAATAATAGTGAAAAAATATATGCAAATCTGCTTTCCACTAAACACCCTCTTCCCAGGGATAAAATCAGATTACAGTAATTTCACAATTATAAGCCGCACTGAGTATAAGCCGCATCTCCAGGTGTCGGCAACTTTTCGTTCTTTCTCCATATATAAGCCGCACCTGATTATAAGCCGCACGTTAAATTACAGAGTGTGATAAAAGGTATCTATTCTATCACCATCTGTTGAGGGTGGGGGCAGTGATCCTTTTTTCAACGGCAGATACTCTGCTAATGGACCATCCACTGAAACCAGGTGGGGCATTGTTCCTTATCTTTTCGCAACCCATCCTTCCTCCAGCGAGTCATTTTCTGCTAATGGTCCATTGAGTCCCACTGTGTGACTGATAAAATTACTGCATCCCATTGGAAGTTGCTCCAGCCAGGGGGAAGAGCCCAACATTTCTAACCAAAATAAAAACATAAAAACAGAGGTTTTGGGACACTAAGGTAGCCCTTTCTCCACTGGACTCCAGAGGAAAACCGGATTTCTCCACATCACCACTGGACCTCCGGAGGGAAACTGCACCTTCTGCAGGAGCACTGCTCCAACTGAATCACATCTGTCACTGCAGGAGGATACAACCACCATTTAATTGAACTGCTAACAACAACCTGCCTGACGGGGTGTCAGGTTGTACTCTGACTTTGTCAGGGTTTGGAGTTTGTTTCTTTGTAGTATTTTTATTTTAATTTCCCTAGAAAAGAACTGTTATTCCTAATTCCCATGTTTTTGCCTGAAAGCTCCTTGATTTCTAAATTCTAATAATTTGGAGGGAGGGGGTTTACATTCTCCATTTCAAAGAGAAGTTCCTGCCTTTCTCAACAGACACCTGTCCTCCAAACTAAAACAGCAGCTTTTTGTTCTTTGTCTGTATATAAGCTGCACCTGATTATAAGCTGCACTTTGGGTTCGGACCAAAATTTTGGTCAAAATGGTGCGGCTTATAATAGTGAAATTACTTAAATTTTAAGCATTCAGAACTGAAAGCAAAATTAAGAAAACTGGTCTGCCAATTACTCTGCATGGACAGTGTCCACTCACCTCTGTGGATGAGGTGTGTTATGAAATCCACCACTTGGCCCTATATTTATCCTATCTGGCTGCAAGAGTTTAAGACTTTCCCTGAGCATGTTTTGTGGTCTGTGGAGAAAACGGGGAATGCACACAGGATTGCTCAGCCCACCTACAATCATAACCATATTTCAGAAGTGTCTATTTTGCATGGTTCATTATAGACTGGATTTAAGGGGATGTGAATGGAAATGCTGACTTCTGAATTTACTAGAGTCAAGTGTATGAAATAACCCCACACCCTTCCTTGAACAGAATGGGACACTTTTATGGAGCTAGGGATTCTTCCTCATTTTGATAAAAATTGTAATTAAGAATGATGATTTTAAGACAAATAAACCTTCTGAGAATAACACAAGGCAATAGCTCACATATCAAAATGGTATGTACATATAATTAGGTCTTAAATTTATATGGACTGTACTTGACTGTTTCATAGCTTGTGTCTGAACTTATTTGGAGGATATTTCTTCCCTTCCTTTCCCTGCCCCTTTTTCCTTCCTTTCCTTTCCCTATTCCTTTTTTTTTCCTTTCCCAATTTTTTTCTTCATTATCTCCCTTCTAATATATATTTTTAAATTATGGCCCTTTTTTGTCCTTTTTTTGTAGTAAGCTAACTTCACTGAAATGCGTGGAATATTTGTGTATATGTATCAAGAGAATCAGAATCTTTGTTGTGTAGAAAATATGTTCTTGTTCACAATCCTTCCTAAGAGCGTTGCATAATTTATCATTCTTGGGTTTGTGATAAAGTTAAAAAGTGTTTCCAATAAAAGACCTCACATAATTCCTCACATAATTCAGTTACATGCAAGAAATAAATCTTCAGTTATTTCAGACTTGGCTATTTAATAATGTAATTGGCACACTTATAGATTATTTTTAGTACTCCTCAGTAAAACTTGTATGGGTAAGTTTACTCTGGAACTTTCCATTATTTTATAGATCACAAAATTCTCCTACCCCTGGCATTGAAACAACATCTGTAGTAAGCTTGAAAAACTCTTTTAGAAGATTGATGAAGTAATAGATGTTACCCTGAATCTGTTTTGTTTTGTTTTGTTTCTTTTTGTTTGTTGTTTTTGGGGTTTTTTTAAATTTTACCAAGTCATAGAAGCTACTTAGGAATTGACTGTTCAAAAACAATGTTCTGTGATACTATGTCTGGTAAGAAATGAAGTCAAGCAAGCCTCAAGTACGTTTAACAAGCAGTGGCTAATGCCAGTTGCTTGTGTGTACCTACGGGATAAATAGCAAATAATTGATACTTAAGATGCAAGATGAAAAAGAAAAGTTCATCTCAATTTTTATTTTATTTCAATTCACCTTGGACACAGCCATTACCATTAAGCTTATTTTTTAATGGTTCTCACAATTCTAAGATACCCTTTAGTAAAAATCCACAGAGCGGTTTTTAGATTTAGGATTCATGGAATCATTAAGGGTAGAGGAGATATCTAAGTTCATTGAGCCCTATGTGTGGAACATCTAAAAATGTTCTCTGTTGAAACTATGTGAATAAGATGACACTGTGAATCAGATAACTGCTAGTAGCAAACTTCATAATTTTTTAAAAAGGCTATAACTTGAGAACTGAAGCATAGGTTGAAATTTTTCTTTTTAAAACACAAGACTGTCCATCAAAATTTATGCTGCCACCAATAATTTGAGATTCTAACTAATTGTACAGAATAATACAGTATAATTGTATAGTAACATGCATACCATACAATGCTTCCCGTTAATAGAAAACGGATGTGAAAGGGAGGAAGTCATGATCTTGTAATGTAGGTCTTTAAATCAATTTTACGTTGGTGTTGAAACCTACCAAAGGTGATTAGTATAAAAAAAAAATCTTTTTTTTTTTTTTTTTTAATTTGCGAAGTTCACCTTTTGATTAAATTATACAATGCTTATGGATGTATCTGGTATGAATATATGCTTTATTTGAAAAAATTTTTTTCTGGTTCTGGGAGGTGAATTCACAGGCAATGGAGGTACAGTTTTCCATATGTGACATAATGTTATTTATTTTTCTGATATTTTGGAAAAAAAGGTAGAAAAAAAATCTCGACAAGAAGAGTATACTTTAATTATATTTTTATCAATTTTGCTCCTGGTAAAAGAATTACTGAAATGTTTTCCACCCTACAAACTAATCCTGACCCTAGTTTAACTGCAGTTATATGATAAGGCTATTCAAGAAGAACAATACTGTAAATTTACAGAGAATTTTTCTTCTTCCAATTAAAACTGAAAAAAATAAATCCCGTTATTTCTAAAATAATATTCTAGGAAAAGTAAATCATACCAATAACATTGTTTTGTCTTACCTGAATTTTTCACTTTGTTGACTCATAATATTATCACACTATACTAATATTACCAAGTCAAATAGGAATCCGATTTTATACTTTTTAAATTTTATAAAATTACTGGTATTATATCTAATGCTCAGGTAAAACTTATGATAAAAGAATTAAATACAGAATTTAAGTAAAATACAACTTAACAAAGAGGAAAAGATGAAGTGTTTGGGAGTATCATTTATCAGTTGATGAATTCCATCTTGCTTCAGAGACTGTACATTTTGCTGTGACCTTCATTTGCTATTTCTACATCGTGCTAAAATTACCTTTGGGCTTTGGTACAAAAATTTTGTAGTGTAAGTTTGGCACCAAATAAAAAGACTGAGAAAAGGTGATGGAACAATCAAGAGTCATTAATGATGAATGACTAGTGGCCATGAATATATGGGTTTTCAACCTGGCTGTTGACTTTGACTGATACTGAGTATAAAAGTCAGGAGTTGAACTGGAGCCTTTGATTTCCCCTGTGGAAACATTTAGGGATATTGCTTTCTAAACAAGGGATGGATCACTGTGACATGGAGGAAAAAGAGATCAAGATTCTGGAGAGCAATCAACTCTGCTAATAATTTAGGGTTTTTTCTTGGTCCTTTTAACTCTCCAGCACCATGAAAGGTGAAAGCCTGAGAGATTAGGAGATGCTTTTACAGGTCTACTGTCACTGTCTCTCTATAATTGTACACAAAGATTTTAAGTAGAATTGAAATCTCTGGGGAGAGAAAAGCAATTCTGAGCTGTGGAAGGCTCAGGAGGGCCTGTGAGACCTTTCTTGAGGTTTAAGATTGCTAAGAATTTAGAGGACTTACATCTACTGAGAAATGAGAGAGAGACTGACAAACTGACAAATACAAACTCAAAACTGAAGAAAACCAGGAGAGGAAGATAGTGACGACATCACCCTTAATCTTATCTAATCAGGAGTTTGGGCTGTTCACATTTAGCCATGGAGGCTGCTCTCCTTTGCTTTTCTCAGAAAGACTGCTCAGGGATCCTTCATCAATGGAAAAGACTAAAAAAAAACGCCAGAAAAGTGGAGCTGCATGGAAACATTCTTAACGATGATTTGCTAATACTTTCCAATTCCCAGCAGGTATTTGAAAAATGTAAATAGCATGGCAATATTACAGTGATATTAATTTTGTATGGAGTGGCACAGAATGAATCTTACTCCCCATGTAAGTCCCAGGTATTCTTATAATCCATCAACCAATGCAGCATGAGAATTCTCCCAGGTTTATTTTCATATACTAAACTATGTTTTAACACAAACAATTTGCATTACACTGTTAGTGAGATGTCTTCTATTTTTTTTCTCCTATTCTGTATATGTTATATTTTCTGTATTTTCTTTGAGAATATCTATGTGTCTCAAAGACACGGAATTTAAATTATCATAGGAATAACCTTTTAGTATACCTGCTGACTACTTCTAATTTATTTTTAAAAAATATTTATCACAATTAATGGGGCATTTAATGACCAAATTTTCCATAACATTTTTATGAATTCTTGAAGAATGCAGTTTAATGTAAGAAAATGCATGTTCCCATGTTGGATAAAGTAAATTAAAGTAGAGAGAAATAATTTCTAAAAGTACAGGTTTTATCAATGTATCACATAGATAATATATACATTTAATCTATTATGGTGATTTTTTAAAATATACACTAATCTGTGAGACATCAGAAATTTTCTACCTACCAATAATATAAATGGAAAAATTAAAAATATTATAGTGAATATCTCCTGAGTTGTAAAGTTTCTTTTTTCACATTTAAGATCACATAAATTGTAAAAGGAAAATGTTCATATATTGAAGTTAAAGGTAGATTCAAGTCTTTCAGAGAAGACTTTCTCTTTCAGAGAAGCTAGTATTATTGATTTTATTACATATAATAGTAATATTGCTTCTCCTTGAAAAAAAAATCATAGTAAAATAATTCTGTAATTTGCACAGTAATGTCTCTATTTATACAGTGTTTCTGTATATACATCATCACTATTTGTCCACTTAGTTAAAAGAGTATCTCAAGCATGAAGTGGCATTTAATTTTCTCTTGCCTCATTTCCTGCACATTTTCAGGCAATCATGATTAAAGGATTCTTCATTAAATAGACGCTGAAATTTCAGAATGAAATCTACTTGAATAATTTCTTCAGTCTTTTCCAGTACCTGTAAGTCTGATGGTTTCACCAGTTTTGTCAAAAAGTGTTATGAGTAATCAACACTGTTTACACTGATACTCAGAGTACTACATATTTGTTATTTTTTATTATAAATTAGTTTTATTAGAAGATAATATTTCTCCTCTACTTGTTAACTGACAAAATTTTTAACCTGAAAGACTGCTTTTGTAGCAGAATTGTTAGAAAAAAACAACTATTGAGATTCAAAGAAGAACTTAGAACATGAGTTAACAATTCAGAAGCATGAAAAGTATAGAGTCCAGTGCTTGAACTTTACTCTCTGATTTTCTTCTATTCATCATCACAGAAGCACCCAAGACTTTGGAGAATGTTCCAAGGAGAAAGGTTTAATAATGTAAAAGTTTCTGATTGATTAAATAGAACAAGACAGAAATATGCAATTATCAAGGACGTTAAACAAAAAGGAGATTTATATTTAGGCAGTTTATTTAACATTTCTTCAACAGAAGATTTCAACTCTTTATTTACAGAATTATCCTATCCTAACTTATTATTTTTGTGTACAAATTAAACATTGCTTTAGGGATTAAGAGCTACTGGTGTATTTTTGGGTGTAAAATAAACACAAGAAAATAAATTTGTGAGACAGATATACAAGAGCTCTATTTTAAGATATACATAAATCTGGACTTGTTTCACATGTTCATGCCTTTATTTGTATAATGAGAATGCTTTTCACCTACCTAATAAACACTAAAACTTAACTGGCCAAAATGTACGAATACAAAATAAGTAACATATTTTAATTCTGATTTTAGTGCTTAATAAAAATATAAGTTTTCAAAGCCTACTTTTTCTGACTGATGTAAAGAAGAAGGCATTGCTGAAACATGATCATTCCTTCAAGATACTACTATAGAGGCAAAATGCATTTGATATTAAAAATATATGGAGAATAAAATTTAAAAAATGCAGCTCTTCAGAGATCAAGGTTTTTGCACAACATGCAAACAATGCTTTGAAAAAAAACCTAATGAAATAATATAACCACAAGAATAACAAGATGGATGGTACAATAAAATATGAATCAAAGAAGGATATAGTAATGGAAATTAAAAATTCACTTACAGTGACTATTGTTTATAAATTCTTTTACCTTCTTCATTATTTTACATCAATACTTATGGTAAGGGTGGTACCACAGAGGTGATTTAGAGTACAAATTAGTAATTTATTTTTGTTCATTTCATCAGTAGCTCAGTGGATCACCCTGTGTGCACAGAAGAAATGCCCCATGTGTATAATTAATTTACTGTTTTTCAGATCAAACTTTGTAATTGTGTCCACACATGTAGAATTTCAAATGCAACTTGCATACAAAGATAAATAAATATAAAGTAATGACACTTCTACATACAGAATTTCAAGGTCTACAATTATGTTCTTACAACGAAAACAATTGAATGGTTAGATAAATAATACACAATCCTTCAAAAACTCCTTAGATGTATTTTTTCATGCTCAATATGAGTAATTTGTTATCAAAAACTGGGTCATCTGGTACATAAAGAATAATTTGTCCTGTCATTTTGTTACTAGGTAAAAGTATGTTTTGGAGGGCTGTCAATCATACATTTTAAAATTGGATTGAAATGTTATTTAAAAAAAAAAGGAGCCTTTTTAGAACACTTTAATATGAAATAAATTCAATTCTTCCTTAATTTACAAGAAAAGCTGATTGCTTGATTTTGCATACTTTTCGTAAACATGTACATAATGCATAAAACATTAAGATGATTAAACCTGGTAATTTTATTCTCAGAGAAATATATCACACTTTTATGTTTCAATATGGAAAAGTGCTACAATATTTTGCAGTTTTAATGTGTCTGGACTAGTGTCTAGAGGTTAGATTCTGCAGTGTAACTGTCTGAAGATGTTGGAAGAAATCAAAGTGAATCTTTTCTACCTAAGGAAGGATCAACTATGTCTCTATCTAAATATGGAAAAGCTAAATATAAGTAGAAAGAAGAATGGAGCAAGCAGTATTTTGACTTTCCAAAATACTTAAAGAGAGTTTCAGGCAGCTTTCATTAACCTGCATATCTACTTTAAGGCATAGATGCGCTGTCCTTTATTTGCGCCTCATAAGGTGTGGGTTTGGACAATACAAAATGGAAAAGACGTTGAGCTATTAGAGAGCATCAAAAGCAGGGCCATGAGGATGGTGAAGGATCTGGAGGCGAAACCTTGTGAGGAGTGGCTGAGGTCTGTTCAGCCTGGAGAATAGAAAAACTGTGAGGAGAATTCATTGCAGTCTTCAAAATTCTCATAGGAAGCAGAGGGGTAAGGACTGTTTCTTTGGTGACCAGTGGCAGGACTCAAGAAAATGGCATGAATCTGAGTCAGAAGAAGTTTAGGTTGGATATCAGAAGAAAGTTCTTCATCCAGAAGATGGCTGGGCACTGGAACAGGTTGCCCAGGGAAGTGGTGACAACATCAAACCTGACAGAGTTCAAGAAGTGTTTGGCCAATGTTTTCAGGCACAAGGTGTGGCTCTTGGGATGTCATGTCCAGGACTAGGAATTGGACTTGACACTCCTGATGGGTTCTTTCCAACTCATTATATTCTATGATTCTATGTTTCTATAACTCTCCCTTCATCCTTTCTTCCCCTCACTTTATATCATATGTACTGAGCATGGTGCCATATGGTCTGGAATATCCCTTTGGTCAGTTTGGATCACCTGTCCCCAGTTGTGTCTCCTGCCAACCCTCCCCCATCTTCCTCTCTAGAGTGGCAATATGAAAAGTAGAAAGAGTCTTGATTCTGTGTAAACCCTGCCTCAGCACTAACAAAAATGCCTGTGTTATCAACACAGTTTTCAGCACAAATCCAAACACATCGCCCCATAGTAGCCCACTGTGAACCAGCAAAAAGCTGGAAAATATTACCTTAACCATCAATGCCTCATTGATACACTCATAGTTTTTGAACTAGGCCATTTTGGTTTTTTGTCAGCTGACAATATTACTATCAGCATATCCTTATCCATCCACTAGGCTTGTTCGTTTGCTGATGTTAGTTCAACATCCTTTGCCCACGCCTCAGAAACTTGACATGCATGCATGCAAACTTACCATTTGCATGCAATAGAGGTTACATGCAAAATCATATCCTGGACTTTTGTTTACAGCTCTGCTAGGTATCCCTGTGATTCCTGAGCTACAAGCAGGTGGAAGAAACGCTCTTCATCTACCACCACTTGAACACCTTTCACATCCATCCTAACTACCCATAGATACTTCTTTCCAGTTCCAGGACATGCAACATATGAGAATATTCTGGGAGATGACTCCCTCTGCCTCTATGAGGGCTTTAATTTGGGTGATAGGGTGTTGTTTTGGAGAGGGTGGCGAGTGGGGCATTCCACTTTCATTCTGAGTTGGGATTAATATTGTGGTTATGAGGTTCTATAAAAACAACCTACTGTCTCCTTATAGACCACTTGATATTTAGACCGGTTTCTTTGAGTTTCTTGTGCTATTTTTTTTTCACTTTCCTAATTTTCTTGTAATCCCCTTCTTGAAAATAGGTATAAATGCCCTCAATTTATTTTGCCTACTTTCTTCTGCTACAATCCTAAAGTTAACTTTCTTGTGTTATTACATTATTATTCCACTAATATCTCTTGTACTTAATCCTGGGTGTTATTACCAGAATCCAGATAAGACTGGCATCTTTACCTGTAGGTTCCAAGACTACTCTTAGAAAGCAGACTCTCTGCATCTCTTGTGGATATGCATTAGTCCAGCTCATGTGTGGTTACCTAGAACTCTTACTGCTACTAATTTTGAAACTTCCCTAATATCACTTAATATTTCCTGAGTAGAATAGTCTCTCTGCTTAGGGTGTTCATAGCTCAACCCTAATACTTTTCTTATGAATGCTACCTACAATGATTCTGAAGAGCTTCTTTTTTCGCGTAATATCCTTCATATACAGTACTATTCCCTACTCTGTAATCCTGTTGCATCACTTCTATAAAGATGACAGTCTGATACTATAACACAATGATTATCTTCCTTTTAGCTAGTTTAAGACATACCTGATTTCTCAGGGATTTTAGAGATATCAAAACCTATGGTTAACCACCCTATCTTTTAGGCTTTGGATTTCAGTGAAAAGGACTCATAAGACTATCTCTGTTCTGCCACTTACTATTGTTCATGCTAGTCCACGGCATTGCAGTCTAATTTTACCTGTGTTATTTATCGTTATTGTGCTGTTTATTTGCCTCCTGACATTTCATATTTATATTGAATCGTGTTCTTTTACTATCCTTCAATCCATATACCTTGATTCCTAATTAAGGACATTACTACTTTTCTACTGCAGCTGTCCCTACTTAAGTTTATAGATACAATTTGTAAATGCATTGGAAATAGTAAAATGCACTTGGGACACTTCATTTATCCCTATCATAGGATTTTTCAGAAAGAAACTTAGTTCAGAAAGGCAATATTATAATCTATACTGTTCTTATACTGACCTATACTATTTAATTGCATACTGTGGTATGAAAGTGCAGTGGTTAATAAAACAATTACAATGCAATTGGAAATTTGAACCAATAAAGGAATAATTATTTTCCTCCGCACTCACTATGCATGCACACTTGCACACATGTACACGCACATAGAAGCTTGTTCATACATTCTCATAATTCCAATGGCAATAAAATCCATTAATTGCAACAACAAAAAAAAATCTTCTTTCCCCGCCCCCCCACAAAATAGTGGGATTATTAACATTCAGCCAATTTAATACCATGACTGGCTAAAGCTTCTTTTTAATGACAACAATAATACAAGTCTGCGGATGAAAAGTAAGTTAGAAGATAAGTCCCTGTAAAAAATAAGCATAAGAAGCATATAGTTTTAAGCTGATATGCCACGTGTTGTTAAATTTTTTTAAATCTTATTACAGGGAATAGCTAACAAATTGTCTTCATAGTATTGCATGGGAAAATTCTTTAGCTGACTGGAGACTTTCAGTAGTGAATGAGCATGCATAAAATAAAGCTTAATGAAAATAGGTAAAGACACTTCAATGTATGGAAATATGAATGTTTTCATATAGTGTATATATACATAAGTGCAATGACAGAAGAATGCATTATTCTGTCAGAATAGGTAATTAAAAACATGATTTCATAGTTCCTCCATAATGCAGAAAAATATCTAAAAATTACTTTTAAATTAAACAAAATTCCTGTAACTTAAAAACAGATCCGTCCTCTCCATTAAGTGAATATTTTCTGTCTAATAATAATTCATTCAAAAAAAGTAGGTTTCATATTAAAAAAAAAAAATCTTTGTGACAAATAAATTTTATTACACTGTAATATTTTCTAACTCTTTCAGCTGACCACAGACCTTGTAGAGGAAATTGTGAAAGCAATTCTTCACAATAAGACTCTTTTGTGATATAGGAAGTGTTACACCCTTTTGTGGAGATTGTACCTTATCTATAAGAGCATTTTTAGTGTTGTATTTTTAAAGCTTATGTAGTTATATTATAATACTGAAATGAATACCCTTGTACAAATTTTTGTACTTTTAAAATAATTACTCTGAGTATTTGCTTACTAACAATAACGTATATAAGATGGCAAGTGACACCTAGCTTTATTTTTTAATATCTCAGCAGCAAATATAACTGTAAATCTTCAAATAATAGGGGTAGCTCAGGATCCCTATACTGAAAAGGAAGAAAACTTACTCTAAGTAACTACATATATCTTGAAGATTACTCCAGAAATGAGAGTGTAATAGATATTCCACACATAGTCTGGAAAGGTTTGAATCAAATTAATATTAAACAATTTATTTTGCTTCCAAAGGTAGTGTTTCTGAAGTTGAATTTCCCTGCTTTCCTAGAAATGTCAGCTAAGTTATATTCTCACCAAGTTCAGCATGCTTAATGAATTCCTTGGGGAAGCCAGAATATCTGTAGCACAATTAACTTCCCATTCTTATGTAAATGAGGAGTTTCAGTGTCCCTGATGGAAGTCTGCTTTTGGCTACAGTTAGCAAGTGTATGCCATTAAATGACACATGGAGCCTTGAGCTGAAATTTAGACTTCACTAATTTGTGCTGTGACATGTGCGAAGTTGCTTTACAGGAATGTGAAACACAATTTTTAAATGTACCTGATGAAATGGGATTATTACCCCTGGCTAGACTGCAGTCAGCAGTCTGATTACTTTTGTTTTTTCTTGGTCTTAACAGAATAAGCACACTGATACTCTCCTCACTCTTTTTATATTCCTTATAATATTTTTGGTTGCATTTCTTTATTAAAGTTATCCAGTTGAGATTATTGATTTAAAATGCAAAGACAGTAGTAGAGTGAGATCATATGTTAAATTGTATGTATGTATTTGCATTCATGTAATTAAAGTTAATACTGAAAATTTAATACTGGAAAGAAATAAACTCCAAGTCAGGTAGACAGACTTCATGTAGCTTGTAAAGGAAAATAAAATCACATATATAAATTTAATCACCTGAGTGAGATAGAACCGTGAGCAAAGAATATCCAAAATGAAAAGAGAATGTTACTGAATGATTCACACTTTATTGTTTCTAGTAAAGTCATTTGCGACCCCTGGATGAAAGGCATTCTATAAATGCAAAGTACTATTTTCTCAGATGAAAGAAACTATATGTCAGTTCTATAACACTGAAGTACAATCAGATTCAAGCTATAATAAAAAAATAAATAATAAAAAAAACTAAAATAAAGCCTCATGGAGAAATGTCAAGACACAATATTGTTAGCTACAGTCATTCAAGGACAATGCATACACTATACACACTATATACACCTCTCTCAGGAAGTTCAGCATGGACTTTGCAAGCAGGAAGTCTGTAAACAAGGGGAGACTCTTACTGGAATTAATAAACTTGTACAGATCTAGGAAGGGATGTGGAGGGGAAGGGAAATAAGAAAGGAGCAATTGATGGGCTGAGACCAAGTGGTATCAATGGGGCTGGTCATGTATAAAATGGGGCCAGTCCATACATGTCTGTCTGATCCCTATGTTTGCTCATTGCAGTCAGTCCTAAATTCTTATACCTTCTTATTAAATCTGAGTTCTCTATACATGTGTTGTTGAAGGCAGTATCTTGTCTGTGACCATCTGTGTAGCCACAGCTGTAACTGTGACAATGTCCTCTTAGTGTGTCTGTGAGTCTCTGGGATACATGTTCAGCTTCATTGGTGTTTGAACTTGTAAATTGGAAGCAGCATCTCTCAGCCTGTACAGAGATCCCAACAGCACCACTGGCTACTGTGACCCATTCCAGTACCAGACAGGAGGGTTCTGGGTCAAGGAGACTGGAGGAATTATCACTCAAATCATACACAAAATGTTGAAATGTCATCTAAGTTATCACTTGCTGCTTAACTTTAGCAATGCAATTCAAATAGGTGTCTCTTTAGTTGTCTCCAGTCAATTCAACTATTTCTGCTTTCTTGAGAAATCATTTTCAGGGCATCTCCTTTTCCATTTCTCTGCAAACACTCCAGCACAGAAGTTTTTCCCTCTGAAGATTTTATGATTCTCACAATAAGCACTCTTCTGAATAAATTTGCACATTAGATCTACTCAGATAACTGTAAAGCAAAAGGAAATAATTCCCGATTTTACATAATACCTGCTATAGGGGGTGGAATACTTCCTTAAGAAGGGAAAAGTACACAGATAAACAATTCTCCAGATTAACAAATCACAAATCTTACTGTGTGAGGAGAATGCTCTCTCACTTTCTAAATGAGATTTAAATCTGATTCTTTTTCAACACTTCTGAGAAATATAAGCTATTGCAAATGAATAGTATGTAGATTTATTTAGACCAGTCAGCAAGCAATAGGCATGTATTTTTAACCCAGAAATACCAAAGCTTTCCTAGCAGTGAGAACAATTTTGATAATTTTTCCCTGTGCAAAAAAAATGTGTCTGTCTCTATTTTCTAAATCAGACTCTATTAAAAAAAAAAAAAAAAGTCACAAAGACTTCACCAAATGAAGGATGCAAAGGTCCTGTGTGCAGGACCATTTTTCTGACTGTGAGAATACAGAGAATCTCCTCATATTTTTAAGTACCTTTTAGTTTCCCTTTGGAGAAAATACTGGAGATCAAAATTTAAATAGCTTACATCTTGTCATGTTTGGATCAGTGTTTTGTAAACATAGTCAGCATTACTCATACTGTTAATGCCATTGCCTTCTGCTTAACAGAAAAACAGAAGCAAATGACCAAAAAATCCTTAAAACCCCGAGAAATTGTATCTGCATATTAAGTTCCAGTGAAAAATGTTTTTATCCTTCTCTGTCTCTGTTAATGTTTCTTGATCTGTCAAGGGGGACGTAAAGGAAAACATACACAAGATATCCACAGCACTACAGGAAGAGTAATAATGTAAATATATCTTAAGAGGTAGAGAAGAAATTATTCTTACCTAATGGGATTAATGGTGTAAAGGACAGATGGTAGGAAAATACCCCAATCAACCTTTATATCCTCCACTACTAGACATGAGAATATGCCCAAAACCTAGTGAATTTTCTGGATTACAATATTTAAATATACATATACTCATCATAAACGTGCATATATACACACACAGTGAACTACATCTAATTCTGAAAGTTAAAAAAGAGATAGACAAGTACGCCTTGGACCTATCAAGTTCCATTTTCCTAAAACCCATGTGGCAATGGATTTCTCTGCAAGAATTAAGTACTTTCCCGAACCAGACAGACACAACTACTAACCAAAGCTATACTTCCTCTAACTTATTCTACTTTTGTCTTCGTGCTTCTTGCATTTTCTACTCCCTAATGATGTCATGGCATGTGGAAAATATGAAATCAAACACGTTAGTCTGGGAAACGGCTTAAAGCCTATGCTTCTAATTTTTTTTTTTTTCTGGTAAAGTTTTAATCTCTGGACAGACATTATCAGGGCCACCACTACTTTCATTAGTTATATCTGATTGCCATTCTTATGTTTTTCCCCAGGAGAGTTATTAATATAAATTAATATACACAGAAAGTGTGCTCTATATTGATATACTTTCTTTCAGAAGAAATATAGCTGGTATGAGACATAGCATGGTAGAACCACTACTCATGAGAGCTTTAATTATGGACGGTTTTGAGAGCATAGAATAACACTGCTATTTTGAGTTGTAGTTTTTAATATTAAGTGATCTAATAAAAAGAGCTGATGGTTTAGCCTTTTATCCTCTATTTTTATGATTGCAGGGTACCCTGTCATCTTTGGGAAAAACTATTGGAAACAGATAAAAACAAGTATTAATCTTATTAATATTCTTTCTTGAGTATGGCTCTTGTTTATATGCAATTTCAGTACAGCTATTTGAATACTTTGTAATAAATTGCTACTGTTAATAATAAATAGCTGCTGCAACTATCCAATTTCATCTTCTATTTCCTTCACACAGAGAAATTGTGTAAAGTAAAATTCCCTAGCCTTGTAATGTTTTGAATCCTTTGAATATTTTGTCTATTCCACTTGTCTGAAAACAACCTTGATTTAATAGATAAATATATGTTGTTGAGATACAGCAAAAGAGAAATTCAGTAGGAAAGACAGGGCCAGCATGTAGGTATAGTAGTTCAACACTGAAGAAATTTAATGATCATATATTTTCCATGTACTGTTCCTAAAAGTATTTGTGCTGTTTCTGCATGTTGTGTGCATGATAGAGAATGAGATTAAAATGAAAAAAAAAAAAAAAAAAACAAAACACAAAACACCTCTATCTTCTGCTTCAATTAATGAGAAAAAATAGCTTGAGTGGGAAAAATAATGTCACATGACAAAAGTTGAGCACTGAATTATGTTATTGATATTGATATTGATATTGATACATTTGAAAAAGCCCTTCTTTTTACCCTTGACATCCTTAGCCAGATTTAATTCCAAATGAGCCTTGGCCTTCCGTCTTGGAAAAGTTATTATTCTATGCTTAGAATAATGCTTTAGTTTCTGCTTCAGGCTATGTGTCAGAAAGCATGAAATCTTCCTAGTGGCAAAAGAAATCATCAAGAAAAACAATGATCCTAACCCTGACATTACAGTTCTCCTGAGACAAGATATTGCATGGCTTGGGGCACTGCTCCGAAGGCAGCACCTTTTTTTTTTATCAGTCACACTAATGAAGAAAGCAAGTACAAGTCTGCACCTAATTTGCTTTGTTGATAGAAGCCTAAATTACTACTCCAGGCTCTAATCAGAGATCTTATGAAGGATGCAGAGCCTGGCTATGGCTACTTAGTAGTAATGTAGATTCTATGCTTTTGAGATAGTTTTTCCACTTGACAAGATTAGGATGAAGAGTGATAATAAGGATGGGGTTGTGGAGAAGCGTGACCTGTATTTCCACAATACTGTGGTACTTGGATGGAAATTAATGTAAAAGTCAAAGCCAATAAAAAAGTTTGCTGGATTATTATTTTTATTTTTTAATTTTTACTTTTTTAATATAAAAAGGGGTTATTCCCTCAAAAATCAACATTTGGACTCAAATTTCACCTAAACTTTAATAAGGGGTTGAGGACAGCATATTATGCAGATTGCTATTATAGAGAAGGACATTTATAGTACTTACTGTTATGCCAAACATGAACTAAGTCTCAATAATTTAAGGATGATGTCACTAACACATAGCTCCGTCTCAAATTTAAAAATGTATTTAAAAGTTAATTGCACAAATCTGCAGTAAAGTGACTCTTTCAGTGTTCTAGGTTGTTCTTAGGACAGATGTTTACCTGGCAATCTTTTAAGTAATCTTTGAGGAAGTATATAGTAGATAAAAATTTTATACCTTTCCATTATTTAAAAATAAACTATTGTGACACAACAATATAAATAATAAATATATTTACAAGCGTAAGTAATCTCCCACTCTAAACCAGAATGAATATCTTCTCTACTGTATCACAGAAATAAATAAATAACCGAAGTTCCTCATGCTATTCAAAGCAATGTGAGTCACCACTCATAAATATTTTAAGGGAATTTTAGCTTCTTCCTGAAGCTATTAAATTTATTTATTTATTTATTTATTCTTTTGGTTTGTAGTTGAGTTTCTCAAGAGTTTCTGTCATAAACAAAGCAGACAAAAAGACACATAAAAGTTGTGGCTGGAGCTGTAGGAAAAAAACCTTATGTTTGTGAAGAAGGGCCTACATTTCTCAATTTCTTTTGTGTAAGACATAGCAGAAGCTATATATTTTTTGTGGGACTGCATTTTATTATCATATGCTCTCATCAACCGGATTAGATACTTACTTCATTAAGGAAGGAAGGAAGGGAGGAAGGAAGGAAGGAAGGAAGGAAGGAAGGAAGGAAGGAAGGAAGGAAGGAAGGAAGGAAGGAAGGAAGGAAGGAAGGAAGGAAGGAAGGAAGGAAGGAAGGAAGGAAGGAAGGAAGGAAGGAAGGAAGGAAGGAAGGAGAAAAAAAATATTTTATTTTATTTCAAAGAATTTTTGATGTTGTTTCATCTTTTTCCAGATAAAGGTATACAACACTGTTCATTCTAAGATGGCTCATATATTTGTAATTCTCATTAGGATTCAAATATAGAAAAGAAAGAAATTCTTGGAATTGGATTTAGAATTGGAATTGGATATCACCTGTTCTTTGACTAGATTATCCCTCGATAGCTACAGGCACATAAAATACCACTATTCTCTCCATATATTGTGAGACAAATAGATGCAACCTGCACCTCAAGAAGTGCTTAAACTCATTTAGGGCCATGTTTATTCTAAAATTTTCCCAGGTCTTAACTTCAGCTACCTATGTACTCTGAAAAATATGTCCTTAAGGCAAAGAGCACCTCTTCCCTGCCAAGTAGTCTATAAACATGGGATAGATAGACATTTGAGTTCAATTTAGATCCTCTAAGACAATTCCACCAATGTGTTGTGTGAATTAAACATATGTTAAAAAAACCTGTTTGGCTTCAGACAGTGAGCCTCTGGCCTTCGCCTTCCAAGACTAAAGCGCGGAATAGCCAGAAAGACTTGACTCTTCAACATTACCATGAATCTCTGTATTGTAGAATTATTTGAAAATGAAGCAAGAATAATAAATAAACCAGATACTTCTATCTTAATGATTTCTCATTAATCTGAAAGAGAACAGATGAAAGGAAACAGAAATGGAATCAAAAGCAGTAGAAGGTTTAAATTACGGAGATTAAGTTATTCTGGGAACAGAAATGAAATTGGTCTATAAGGAAAGATACTGTTTACAGAGAAATTCCATTCTCGGTACTTCATGAAACTCAGAAAGAAAATATTTTAATCTCTATCTCTGTTCACAGTAAATGTTGCATAAATTTATTCTAGTACCTTGGAAAAAATAAAAATAGATCTCAAAATTTTATCTTCCATTTTTTGTTTATCTTCATATGTAGTAGACCAGTAGACCAACAGTAGCAGCTCTTTATTCACATAGAAAAGCACAGAGAGAAATAGCTCACTTGACAGAAAGGACTTTAGTATACTTGAGCTTATTAGCAAGTGATATTTTCAAATGCTGTGGTACTTTCTATTCCAATGGTTTTTCCTTGTATTTATTGGTTGTGCATCTTTCTGGAAAAGAAATGCCTTTCTATGTGCTAGCTTCAAAAAGCAGTTCTTGAATTATCTCACATTTATGGATAGCAGAGGGAGGACAGCATAGAGAAGACCAACTTCTCTTGACATTAAAAAGATTGATGAGATTAATACAACAGTTTTTGTCTACTCTCCTTCTATCAGATTATAAACACATAATTTTTAAAACTTGATCAATAAAGCCTATCTTTCATTCAAGAGTAAAGACTGATGCTCAGATTTATGCTTTTAGAACATGTTTTAATTAGTTTACCATCAGCTAACTTCTGTGTAATGCAATATAAATAAAGAAGGACAAAGGCTATGAACAACCATTCAGGGCAGTTGTTACTAGCAAAAAGACTTAGTGAGAAGTTAAAACATGCAAAATGTTAGAAATTGAAACCTATATAAATATCATTAAGTATATAAAAAGTAGACTGGGTTTCATCAGGTTGCAGGTACAATATACTGCATTATGTCAAAATTGACACCTTGTTGGAAAAACACAAAAGCCTTTTTAAAAAAGAAAATGAGAGCAATTCTGGATTATTATACCCCAAAAACTGTTATGCTGGAAGAAATTTCTACTGAAAATGCAAGGTCTATAAAGATTTGACTTCAGTGGTTAGTACAACTGATAGTGAGTTATCAAAGGAAACTGAAGAGAACAAAGAGAAAAAACTAGGAGGCTGCAAGACATATCTTCAAAATTCAAATAAATATGTTCCTTTTATACTTAACTCATCTTAATATCAGTGAGAGTTATGTGCATAAGTAGAAATAAAAGATATCTCTGTATGCCAACAGACATTTTCAGTGGAGACACAAAAAAAAGGGAAAAGAATAAAAAACAGATTATTTAAATTTTAGAAAGCACTTTAAAAAGGATTGTACAGACCATGAATCAGAACATCTGTGCAATTCTGATCAATATAAACAGAGATGAAAGTAATTCCCTGTGCATTGACAGAAATCTAATCGTTACTGTCATCAAAATACATCTGTTTCCATGCAAACAATAATGCCATTAAATGGATACATTTTAGAAACATTTATTCTTAACCCTTCTATATCCAGAAGTGAAATCTACATTTCTTCAAGTTGTTTTTTGAGTAGTAATTCTTCAGTTTAAAGGTGTGTATTCTCATCATCATAATCTAAGTTGTTAGATCCAAATTTTGTAACTGTGTTTAATAATATTTCTGTCAATAAAGCAAACAGGTAAGCAGAGAAATCTTCTAATCCAGTTAAATTAGAGAGATATTATTTAAACTTTAATTTGACCAGCCATTTCAAAGTCTCAAATAAATCTTTATATTTTTAGAAAGCTTAGAAACATTTGCTATTTCTCATCTTGTTTGGTTTTTTCAGCAGTGTGTAGAGAGATTTAGTTTGCTGTTGCATGTCATCAAGGTTTCATGTGTTATTCCCTCTTTAAGATTAAAAACACATAGTGCTGCTTGTATGAGAGAAAGACAGGCTACAGGAAATACACAAACAATAATTCAATGATTTTTATTTAAAATATTCCCATGAGATCTCTGTATAATGTTGTATGGGAAAGGATATCAGAGAAAATAGATGCTTTGAAGATAGTGCAACACGATTTGGAAAATATTTCTACTCTAATATTTCTACTCTAACAATAACAGCAGAAAATTTTTGCTATTGCACTTTGAGATGAATTGAAAGATAATTTCAGATTGAATATTATAATTTCCTTCTTCTGAGTAATGTCTTTTCCATCCCACCATGAAAGAATAAGGCTTCTTTGCTATCAAAACCAATAGAAAGGTTCTCTCATGCAGAAGTATTCAGAAGATCTTTTTACTCAGCCAATAACAAATGATTACTGTACTTTTTAATTAATAATAGTCTCTGGACATCTTTTCCTCTTTCCAAGTCTGCTGTGATGCCTATTGTGTGCATTAATTTCTTTTAAGAAAACACATCCTCATCCATTTTATTTCTCGCCTTACTTTCCAGTAATTTTCAGAGTTGTCCAGAAAGTGTGTTACCTCATTTTGGATCATTGAATTGATAAGAAAATAAGTGTGGAGTCTATCTTTTTTTTAAAGGGCAATAATTTTGGAACTTATTTTAATGTCTTTTAAAAATTTCTTCCTTTTTTTTTTCCCCTTCTCTTGTTATAAGACAAGAGACTACTACTGTGGTCCAGTGCTAGAAGCTCCTCAGCCATATGAAATTCTAAAATTAACATCTTGCACAATGATGTGATAAATTCAAAGGGATTATTGGTTATTATATTCCAGAACTAAAATTACTCATCAGATTTGTTGTCATGTTGTTAAAAAATATCAACACAATTGTTAATTGGAAAAAAATATCAACCCTCCTCTTAATAAATGCTATGAACTTTTGCCAGTCATGTTGAGAAGGAAACTGAAGGTAATTTTAAAAAATTATAGCATAAAAATATTTGAACAAAGACATTGTAGATGAATGGAAGTCAGACTTTGTCCATAACATCTGAAGGACCATGATACATACTCTATATTTTGTTCTTTGATCAAATAAAAAAGAGAGATGCATACATATTAAATAAAATAATATTTGAAAACATACTTTCAACAAGATTAAAAGTGCATTGGTGTTCCTAATCCCCTTATGAACTCTTCAGTCTCTTGTTTTATTTCTATAGGAATATAGTTCTCGTCAATCTTTCCTTACCGTTAAAATTTTCTGTAAAATTGCTTTCATCAAGCAATAAATAGAGATCAATGTGAAAACTTATAGAAGCTAAGGTTCCTGATAATTGAGATTTCATGCCTGGGACACATGAAAGGGTGAGGTTGATAGCATGCTCCATAAATTACAGTAATTTCACGACTATAAGGTGCACCCTTTTGACTAAAATTTTTCCCCAAACCCGGAAGTGCGCCTTATAGTCCGGTGCGCCTTATCTGATCTACAAAGTTGTGAAATTTGCCAAACCGGAAGTGTGAGCCACAATGAGGGGGCGGTGCTGCAGGAGTGCCGAGTCATGAGTGGGGGCGGGAGCGGGCGGCCGCAGCCAGCGGGAGCCACGCAGAGAGGGAGGGGGCGCTGGCCCCGACCTGGGCGGAACGAGAAGCCGAGCAGCGCCACCCCGGGTGCGGGGGGAACGAGAAGCCAGGCAGTGCTGGCCCCGGCCCGGGTGTGGGGGAAATGAGAAGCCAGGCGGCCCCGGCCCGGTTGCCAGGCGAACGAGAAGTGCGAACCCGCAACAGCCCCAAACTGAGCAGAGCCCGCCCGGCGGCGGCATCAAGGTAGCGGTGGCGCAACTTGGGCGGCCGGGGCAGAGTGGTAGCGGTGCAGCCCCTGTGGCCGGGGGAAATCGACAACGGCACGGCCACTGCAGCTGCGGGAGGAACCAGAAGCCGAGCCGTGCCAGGTGGGGGAGGGACGAGAAGCCCGGTGGTGCCGGGCGCGGGAGGGACGAGAAGCCCGGCAGTGCTGGGCAGGGGAGGGACGAGAAGCCCGGTGGTGCCGGGCAGGGGAGGAACCAGAAACCGGGCAGTACCAGGTGGGGGAGGGACGAGAAGCCCGGTGGTGCCGGGCAGGGGAGGAACCAGAAACTGGGCAGTGCCAGGCGGGGGAGGGACGAGAAGCCCGGTGGTGCCGGGCAGGGGAGGAACCAGAAACCGGGCAGTGCCGGGTGGGGGAGGGACGAGAAGCCCGGTGGTGCCGGGCAGGGGAGGAACCAGAAGCTGGGCAGTGCCAGGCGGGGGAGGGACGAGAAGCCCGGTGGTGCCGGGCAGGGGAGGGACGAGAAGCCCGGGTGAGGGCGGAATGGGAAACCAGGCAGTGCCGGACAGGGGAGGGACGAGAAGCCGGGCAGCACTGGGCACAGGCGGAACGGGACACCAGGCAGAATGCGAAGGCGGCTGGCGCCGGGTGGAACGAGAAGATGACCGGCACCAGTCCCGACCCGGATGCAGGAGGAAGAAGAAGTCGAGCTATACCAACCAGCACCGGGTGGGAGTGCCTGGGCCTGCGGCAGCTGCAGCCACTGGGCAGGGGAAGCCAGGACCCGCGGCTGCGCAGTGGGAGCCAGGAGCCCCACCAACCAGGGGCGGGTCAGAGTGCCGGGGTCCGCAGCACTGTGAGGGCACCTGGGGCTGCTTTTAAAGGCTACACCAATCTGTGAAAAATGTTTGCAAACTGAGCCCCTGCCAGTAATTTTTTACTTTGTTGCATGCAGCGCAGCTCCTCGCTGCAAAAAAAAAGTGTGAGCCATGAGCCAAACCGCGAGGTGGGGCGGTGCCACGGGAACGCCGAGCTGCGAGGAGGGGCGGGAGTGGGCAGCCCCCAGCCAGCAGTCGCCATGCGGGCTGGGTGGCACTGCCCAGCCCCCGGCCAGCAGCAACCACATAGGAAGAGAGGGAGAGGGCAGTGCTGCACCGCCCCGAGCCACAGACGGTCCTGAGCCGACCTGAACCGCAGCAACCCTGAGATGTGAGCCGTGGCCGCCCTGAACCGCGGCAACCGTAAGCCACTGCCCCCCAAGCCCCACCTCGCCAATCGGGGGCGGGCGGGAGTGTCGGGCCCTGCACACGGGGAGGACGCTTGGGACTGCGTTTAAAGGCTACATCAATCTGTTAAAATGTTTCCAATCTAAGCACATGCCAGTAAACCGCACCATGGCGGGATTCTGTTACTAATTCGTTACTTTGTTGCGCACCGCACGGATCTTCGCGGCAAAAAAAAAGTGTGCCTTATAGTCCAGTGCGCCTTATCTGATCTACAAAGTTGCGAAATTTGCCGACTCCTGGGGGGTGCGCCTTATAGTCCAGTGCGCCTTATGGTCGTGAAATTACTGTACTCTGAAAAACAAGCCATAGCATGGACATGTATTGTTCATCTTGAACTATGCAGAGCAATGGATACAGGAAATTAAAATTTTACATAAGAACATAATTCATATCCTGATTTTTAGTTGTGTTTTTATTTACTTGTTTGTTTGCTTGTTTTTCCAATGTAAAACTTTCCTTCAATGACATTTTATAGGAAATAGATTTTAATCTAGAGAATGCCTATATTAAATCTGTATTTACTTTTTGTAAATTTCAGACCTGTACCTTCTTATTCATATTAATTTAGGACTTTTCAATTATCTTACTTTTGAACTGATTTGATTTATATAAAGTTTGATGGCACTCATTGCTCTGGGGAACATTTTGTTAGCAAACAGTAAATATACTTCTGACAAAAATGAAATTTCAAGGTAAATAAATATCTCCTATGGATCATTACAGACATTATTAAAATTATGTGCCAAAGTGATAAATAGCATTACAAGGTAATTTTATTTTAAGGAAAAAAAAACCCTAATTTGTAAGTTTACCAACAAGCAGAAGAAAAAAAAATAGATCAGAAATTGTTTTCACCATTCTGTGCAAAACCACCAAACTTAATATTAAAGAAACAGCCTGGAAAAAAGAAGTAAGCTAAGGCATTCTGAACAGTTGGATTAATATGGAAATCTCCGAGGATGGGGGATCTGTCTGTAACAAATAGATTTTTGTTTTGCAACCTGCTTTTACGTATAAAAGTAGCATAGCAAATGGGAACTATTTCAAACAATTAATCCTCTTTATATATAATGATCCCTGAGAGCAATTCTCTTGGCCACAGATTTTTCTTTATCAAGGAAGTATTTTATTATATTTTCTGGGGGGGAAGGCAGGGGGGAAAGTATTCAGAACTATTCTCTATTAGGTTATGCTCATTATTCAAAACTTAGTAGAATGTTCTTTTATCTCTATTGTGTTCATTATCCATAAATGAATAACCATAAATAGACCATATACATTTTAACTGAACACGATGCGGCATTTGTCTATCTTACATTTCCCGGTTATGACTTAGAGCTCAAAATTGTGTTGCAAAGAAATGTAAAAGGATTTTTCTGGCAAAGAAAACGCAGTAAGGAAAACCAGAGAAAAAGAGCTGAAGAAATCATACTGTTGAGAACTCTTCACTAAGGAATTCTAGAAGAGACATAGGTGCCTTTTTCCCATTGCCACTTCACTCCTAATTCAAGATCACCTTTTGTAAAATATTTGAGGCCTTGTACAATCAGCTAAGCTCTGCTTCACACAGTGAGTTTCATAACAATTGAGGCCAGGATGATCTATAGCAGTGTTAGTATAAGAGCTTAAATCTGGTTTCTAGTGATGGTAATAATATTGGCCACTGGGTGCAGAAAGGTATTGCTTCCTAGCTATTTGTATCAGTGTGTTAATATTTAAAGTTAAAGCCAGCTAATATTTTTTTTAAAACCTGCTTAATATGCCTCTGTGTTGAAAAGAGCAGCAAGTCTCTGTTTGGCTCCACAGTCATGCCTCTCTCACAGTTTTTCACTCTTCCCTATGGCAAATGACCAATTAGCTCCCAAAACTTTATGCTGCACAGAGGATGTGCCAAGGAAAGCAGGTCAGTTAATTAGGTCTCAACTTTTTGTCCTGAATGTAAAGACTCAGATGATAACAGGTAGGAGAAGTTACCTGGAAATAGTAGGGATGGCTCTGAACCTCCTTTTTAATAAAAAAAAAAAAAAAAAGACGTTTGTTCCTGTGTGTCATGTTTTTGGAATAAATTTATCAAATTATCTGATATTTAGATAGGTGAGAATGGCCTTCCTACATATTACTGATTATTAATACCTATATATTGATAAAAGCAGTAGCAAGAGTATTTTCTTAGCTATACAGTTTATGTTATCTGAGGTCTGAGAAGGTTTCTTCACTCACCCTGCCTTCTAATCACTGTCTTATTCTCTGTCTCTTACTGAACCTTTCATGAGATATGCATGCTACCCCATGTAGTTTCTAGGTCTGGTTGATTCTCATATTCACACCTAATAGGAAATTCCACTGCAAACAGTTCACAAACTTTCACAGTGTAGAGGAAGATATCCAGGGATTTCTGTATGCGCTGAAGTTTAAGAAGCAATTGGATTTTTGTCTGTCTTTATGCTGTTTGCTAAAGCTGGCAGTCAAGCACACACTCTGCCACTCACTCATTGTCCCTGTTCCTGTGGGATGAGGGAGAAAACAGCAAGAACAAGAGCATAAAAATTCATCAGGGAAATCCCTTACCAATTACTGACTTTCTTGGAAAATTTAACTTAACTTAGCATAGACATTTAATTACTGATGGGATATTTAGAAAAACAAAGCAGACAAATATTTAAATACCTAAAGAAAATATCTTCCCATTTCCCATTCACTCCCAACATCTCTCCTTCCCCCTTTCAAATTTCAACTCCCTTGTCATCATTACAGGTTAAGCTCACTCTCCTTGGTGAGGCAATGGGCTGAGGAAGAGTTTGGGATTAGGCTGCAGTGATTCCTTTCTCCTTATTCCTTTTTCTCTCTCTCCACTCATTTCTTCTATTTCCTCTGCTGTGGACCTATCCATGTGCCACAGTCCCTTAAGGAAGTATGATGCAGTATGTCCTTACCTACAGGTCACAAGTCACTTCAAGGGGTTTGTGATAATGTGTTCATCCACTGGCTGTAGCTCCTTCAGAGGTATTATCAGCTCTATGACGAAAGAATTCCTTCTACTATGGTACCTTCTTCTATTTCCTTTTGGTGTTCAAACTCCTTAAATATGTTTTTACAGGTGCCACCAACTCCACAGCAGGCTCAGATGTGTCCTTTAGCAAGTCCCTTGGAGGTGGCAGAACAGGCTGTGTCTGGCATAGGGTAGTTCTTGGCCTCTTCTCTCAGGTGTCACTTGTGCAGACCCCACTTCATTGCCAAAACTATGGATTTATATCAACCATCAGACGTTCACTTAAATGCTTTAAAAGTGTGATTTGCAAGCTCGTGAAAACTCTGATATTATTGTGAAAGTTCTGTTACCCTCTTTATCTGGAATGATACAGGTGAAAAGGAATGATGAAAAGGAATATGACTATTTTGAATTTCATGTGGAGTCAAACTGAGTTACAAATTCACTTAAGTCCCATGGTGTACCAGAGTAGAGGAACACATCAAAAGAAAATTGAACTCTATAGAAGGTATAAAAGAGAAAGATCTGCTTGGGAGGAGCATGCAGACACTGCCAGAGCATGCAAGGCTGGAGTTAAGGAAGTGAAATTCAGCTGAGACTGAAAGTGGGAAGGATTATGAAGTGCAGCAAGAAGAGCTTCTGTAAGTACATTGTCAGCCAAGGAAGAATGAGGAGAATGTGGGCTGTTGTATAATATGATAGAGTGTTGGAGAGAAAAAAGAAAGGATTTTGGAAAAGTTGAGGTATTATGATGTCTTTTTTGTCTGTTTTAAATTATATTTTTCTTTGGGTATCCCAGACCATCACATCTTTAAATGGCACCTGTATGAACAGGTGCACACGAAGCTTAAATTTGGGAACCACTTAAGATAGTTGGACACACAGGTGTCCACAGGACCAAATAAGTGGATTCAGAGTCGCAGAAGGAGTTGACTAGTGACAGTGTGAGGCCATTTTCTACCATCTTTACATGGAATTACATCTATATGTAATGTTCACCATTAGTCAGTGTAAGAAGGAGGGTCTGGGTAACTACAGAGCAGCCAGTTTAATACCAGTTCCTGTGAAGATGATGAAGGCATTGCAAGGTATATGAAGAACCAGAAGGTGATCTGGAACAGTCACACAAGGGTTTACAAAGGGCAGATAACACCCTGTTAAACTGATTACCTTCTGCAATGACACAAATCTCTGTGTAGAAAAAGCAATAAAAGTGGCTGCTGTATGCTTAACTTTAGAGATTAAAGCTTTTAACCTTTTAAACACAGTTCCCTCATAGTCTACCAAAACTTGAAGAGGAATGGACTCGAGTAGCCAAGATGTGGATGGAAAATTTGCTTGACAGCTGGTCTCATGGGGAAGTGGTCAGTGGTGCAGATCATCCAATTGGCAGGTCATTACGAGTGGTATGCCTCAGAGATCAATAGAGAGGACTGTTTTATGTCTTTAATAAAAACCAGCATGCGACTTTCTTCAGTTCTGTAGAATTCAATACCAATAATTTCAAGTTCTATTCATACATCATATCCTGTACATTTGTAATATTCTTATCATTTTTCCTTGAAGCTTCTGTGAGTTGGTCTATACAAGTACTAAAGTGTCATTGAGTCTCACATTAAAATTTATCTCAAAGTGAAGTCTCCAAAGATATCCAGGACCTTTGTATCACTGTGATTTTTTTGATTTTAGCGTTTTATTTTTCAGGAGTTTTTTTAAAATTTTATATGTTTCTATAAATTTTGAATATCCTGTTTTGACCTTTTGGATAGCCTAGTTTGAACTGCAGGTTTTTTCAGGAATCAGTGAAGATTGGTAGCCTGGTAGGTGTTTAAGTCTGTATTTGAGTTTGGTTTTAGACCATGAAAAGGGACCTTCCCTCCTTTTTTTTCCAGACAGTATTAAAGTAAAGCTAGCTTAAAAGGTACAAGGGTGCAAGAAAAGACCCTGACTGTTTAAAAGGCAACCCAAGATTATTTAAATTACAGAAAGTCATGGTCATGCTCTGTGTCTGCTGGATATATAATAGGAGGAAAACTCTTTTATTTTGTTTTATTTTGTTTTGTTTTTTGGGGTTTTTTTGGGGTTTTTTTGTTTGTTTGTTTTTTGGTTTTTTTTGTTTCCTAAAAAGAAGGAAATCTGTAATTATTGACACAAGTTTTGGTACTTCTTTCACCTTTTCAACTCTCTATTCCTGCTGTCATTACTCTCTAAGTCTTTCATTTCTCAAAACCTGAGATGTTTCAGAAAATGAACAAAGAATTGTATTTTAATCTGAAGTGCTTCCGTGTTGAAGTACTGGATAATATAATTTTTATACCATTTTGTACAGAAACAAGTGTCTGTTTCATATTTTAAAGGAGGCACAGTGTTGAAGAGTGTATATCTGTACTGGTAGTTTAAGGAATTAATGTCCTACCTCTTAATTTTTTTTTTTACACCACCTTTTTCTATTTAACTTTTTGTACTAATTTGTGCTGTGCCATAGAGCTTCATTTTCTGATGCCATGTTGCTCATAGATCAAATGATGGCTATGAGTTTCAAACAGCAGACGAAAAGAAAAGAAAAGAAAAGAAAAGAAAAGAAAAGAAAAGAAAAGAAAAGAAAAGAAAAGAAAAGAAAAGAAAAGAAAAGAAAAGAAAAGAAAAGAAAAGAAAAGAAAACTTTTCCTGCTTAATTAATTTCATTTTTTTTTCCCTGATCAATAATATTAAAAAAATTAAAAAAAGAAATTAAAAGAAAGAGAGTAATGTCGTGGTTTCACATGTATGTGTGAAAAATTAAATTCTAGTTGAAATAACACTATCACTTAGATTTTGGTTAGAATACAATAAAAATAAAATAATATTTCTGATTTTTAATGCATTGTGGAAACTTGTTGCCCTAGTGTTTTGAATTTTCATTTCTTCCCAGCCATGGGACACTTATCATTCATATGATTTTTTACCATATGATGTTGACACCAAATAATATGATTTTATGTTAATTCCCTGTTGCCTACATTAATTTCTTCCTATGATGAAATCTTTTTTGTAATAACTTTCAAGGGTATCCTGTCCATCACAATTAGGACTGATCTGTGTCACTTCTCAGCCTGCCGCTCCCAGGGGCATAGGATGCCCGTAGCAGGGGAGCCTTTCCTCACGGTGTCTTGCCGAAGGGCATGGCACAGGATGCCCCACAGCACTGAACGGGGCAGCTTGGGGGTACCGGGGCAGCCCCAGTGTCAGGCGCTGGGAACTTCCACGGGGAAGGTGGGATTGGCATCACAAGGGCAGAGGTTGATGTCTCAGGAGGTTGTCCTGGGGTTCTGAGCCATATGTAGTTTGGGAAAAGGCCCAAGGTAGGCTGAACAGTAACAATAAAGAAGATAATGACCCCAGAGCCCTGACACTGCTTATAAATTCATCTCAAACAATAAGCAATTTCCACCCACCCTTTCCCTCTGCAACTACATTCTCTGTAAATTAAATATATTGAAGAAACCTCAAAGAAGCATATTGTTGGTAATTAAACAGGAGCCCCCTAAACACACAAAACTGCTTGACTCATTTTCCATATTTTTACATGTTAAGAAAATAAAATTCCTCATTTATAAGTTTTGCCAAAGTTTGCATTTTCTCACTTTTTATTTTTTTTTTTAACAGGGGACCAGGAAGATGTATGTAATATTTGCCTTCTGCTAAACATTCTATGTTTTCACTTAGTGATTTCAAAGAGAAAGGGAGAATAATGTTTGTACTCTGAACATCCTAAGAAATTCAATAAGACTAAACTTAAAATATGTCTCAAATATGTTTCCTTTGTTCTGAAAATATTCTGGGATCTCTTCTGCTGGTAAAATGGAAATAAATGATAGCTTGAGCATTTCCCCCCACTGTCACTGTTTCCATTTAAATTATCAGAGTTGTCATCAAAAATTTTTAGTGGAAGATTTTCACAACACTGTCCTCTACTGCTATTCACAAGACATGCTTACAAGAAGTCTGGCTAGTTAACTCATGCCAACTCCACTCATGACATAGTACTTAAAGAGCAGAAGATGACACTCTTGCAATTCACTTTTCTATTAGACTAAATTAGAAATTCTGCCTTTATGACAGATGTCATCCAACCCTCCTGTAACTGAAAAATATGGACTAAAATGGAACAGAATGCTGGAGGCTTCACAGCTCTCCCAATTAGATATGAGGTTTCATTTTCACAGCTTATTTTACCATTAAGCAGTATATTTCTGTGCTCTTTTACCAATTTTCTGTTATTGACTTTGTCTGCTCCTGAACTCTGCATGTGTGACAGATAAACTGAAAACATTCTTCTGATCTTTCTGAGTTTGTTCGTTAACACAATCTCCAGTAAGCAACATTCTCTCAAAGCTGCTTCAATACTTCTGATACTAAGATTTTTTTTTTCCCTGTGTCGCTAAAGATACATGAAACACAGATTTTTAGAGTTCTCTAAAGCTATTGAGAGAACTGCGGGAAGTCGATTTTCTTTTTTTTTTTGTATTAAAATTTTATTCAAAATCCAATACTCTTCATTCAGGATTGAAATCCTGTCTCCCTAAAATTATTTCATTTATACAAAATACTTACTTTCTTCTTGAGATCCCAATGTAAATGTTCAATCTGTCAAGTAGTAAACCTCTTCTGATTTCATATGTTTTTTTGCTACTGTCTTTATATATCAGCACACCTGTATTTATTTGCATAGTTTTTCTCCTTTTTGAATTCATTTAAATATTACTTACCTTGTCATTCACGTTTCCAGTTGTCTCTCTGATGGTTACTCTCAATGTTATTTCTGGCCTCAGGTGTCAACCAGCGTTTCTTACTCACTGCTCTTCCAAACTTAGAGCAGTCCATTCTCCTATTTCATCTTTATCTGTTTTTTGTTGTTGTTGTTGTAAGTTGTTCAGTCCTTTTTACTTTTTCTATTCTAGTATGTGACATATACATAGAAACTATGCCGTATTTCCCTGTCTCAGTGGGATATTAAGAGGTACATTTGTATTAGAATAAAGCAATTTTAGAACCCTTAGAAAATCATGCTTTATTGAAGTAGTAAAGAGGACCAATGTTTCTTTTGAGAAAGACATTTGTAAGCAACATATCTACTGTGAAACTACTAAGTGGTTTTATTTATTCTTTCTCTGCCAACAATATCCCAAAGCATTTAATTTACAGTTATCTTTACCATAATATTGCTCAATTATGTTATTATTTCTGCTTACTTTCTGTGATCACATTATAAGCTGAAATGAAGAATTAAGTAAACTTTAAATTAAACAATTATATTAAACTTGTTTTCAAGAAAATATGGAATTTTGCTATAGAAACAGCAACTAAAAGCTGGAAAATATGCAGTCTTTATGAATATTAGTAAATGTTGATCCTTTCTTGAATAAACTGCTCAGATATATCTAAGCAAATATATGGCAACACTTTTCCAATTACTACAGACTGGTATTTTAATAGTAACTTGGCAATTTAATGACAGTTGTTTTTGTTTAAAAGTTGTTCAATATGCACTGCTCTTTAAGGAAATGCACTAATGTGCAAAGTCATCTTTTTAAGAAATTAAGTAGACTTTTCTGATATAAAAAGATATTTTGACTATCAAGAATTATTAATAGTCAAATTTAAGACTTAAATGGCAAATTAATGTCTTAATAAATCAATATGGAAGCTGCTGTAAAACCAATTTTTGCATGCATTTTTCTTACTCAACTTTATGCAGTCTATTTAAACTTATAAGGATTTTGAGACATGTTCGGGGCAAATGAATAATACCAGCTTTTACATAAGGAACCGATTTTTTAGTCATTTGCTATATATCCATTTAAACATAAAAATATGCATTTTACTCACAAGCAGATCCTGTATAGTACCAAACAAAAGAACTTAAGCATTTCCAAATCAATTCAACTTGTATAAAAAAGCACTAAAACAACTTTAAACTGCTTTTCAAAATCCAACATTGAAATATGGTGAAAACAAAACCTGCTTAACAGTCCTTTACAACACACATGCCAAACCTTGCACTACACATAACACTTTCAGAAATTCCTATTATCTGAATATATTGGCTATTTTTATTTTATCATTTCACATGTGAGCTTTTTTTGAGGGGGGATTGGAAGTTTGACTGAAGACATATCAGATGCTGAACAGTGGGAAAAGAAACTAGTTAAAATTCTGCTGCTCTTTGCAGAAAAAAAATGAATTACTCAATTTCAGTTTTCCAGTTCTCTATAGAAGCAATTATAGAATGCAAATATTTGGAAACCATATGTATTTACGAACGTCAATATTGTTTTCAAAAACCAAAGTTATATTAAAAAAAAAAATCAATATACCTTTCTTATTTTCAGTGTGCAGCTGCTCAAACAAAAAGATAAAAGTCTAGAAGCATCGTTTACTTCTTACAAACTGCTTTTCCATTTCCATTTGAAAATTATTTTTAAGAGCTGTTTCCAAATTATTTCAGCACTTGTCTCCTAACACTTTCAAAGGCTTATTTCTTTCCTGGGTATGTCTTTTCACAGAAATGTATTACTTCTACTAAGAAGATGCTGTGCTGTTACATATAAATTTTATGGTCAAACTCAGTTGTGATTTTCATTTTATGTAATCATAGATATATTAGTGGAAGGATGTAAATGGCAATGTTTTATTTGATATTGTGGTTTATGAAATCTTTGGGTTTATACAACCTAAAAAAAACCTATAAAAACAATGAAAGTATTCTAAATAAAATTATTAAATATAAATCATTAACTGAAATTTGTCTTGCACAAAAGTGTTATATACATATAATATAATAATTAGCAAAAACCTGTAACTCAGTTCCATCTTCAGTAGCCAGTCAAGGTCAATACAGCTTTATGCTGCAGGGGTGATCTGTATCAGCTGATAATCAACTGTACATTCTCTTTAATAAAAAACTTTTACCTACACAGAGAATTTACTGTTGGCTTTTTCTTATGTACTCCTTCAAGCCCAAAGTGCTTGTTGTTGATTATTTCTGTCATTTGATTAACATTCTACTTATCCTTGTCAGGGAGATGGAAACATCACTTTTGGCTGCCTAAGGAATCTGATTCTAGAAGTGTTACAAAAAATAGAATATACAAACTGCAAAATGAAAATAACTTGCTCCATGGAAGGATAGCAACCACAATAAAAAACCCCTAAAATAGTGCCTCTACAAAAGCAAAAATTCTTAATTTTTCAATATTTCTAAAAACATGGAAAACAGTTCTTCATAATGCTGCTTAGAAGTTCATATAATACAGGAAATAAACGTAGTCACAGCAAACCCATATACATTGTTAAAGTGATAGTAATGTAATTACTATTACTTGTGTTTTTAATGTGGAGGTGACATGATACTTATATCTCATTTAGGTATTACTGAAGTCACTTCAAAATTTCTCATTGATTTAGATGGACTTTTTATTGTTCTTCCTCACTGGAAAATTACTAGCACAATGCAACAAATAACTACAATGCTCAAGCAGTGTGATGAAAGATGGATTTCTCCCTGCGATGACATTCATGGGAACATTAATTTCTATCATGTTGTCTTATAATTGTTTACCTGTGTTCAGTCCATTAGCTGAGGAATGTAAAAAAAATTTAAAAAAAAAGTCTACCTTCACTGAAATATTAAGAAAGTGGTTTCAGTCTTTGTGTTTCAATGGAATCCTATATGACAACATACTTGTAGATGCCTAACACACACAAAGTCACTTCAAGTTGTAGAAGATTAAATTGTTGTATTTCAAACTGTAGAAACTTAGAATATGTGATGAGATGACAGTTTCAGTATAGAAGGAATAAATCCACTTTCTCCAAAATTTATTTCAAACAACAGAACAGTTTCACACAAATAGACAGTAAGAGACTCCTGGCACACTTCTGTCTCATGTTCAGCACCACTTGACCAGCACTCGCATGAACTTTCCCACCGGACCATTTTCCAACTGTATGGCATTGTTGTGACTGCAGTGCAGGACTTGGCATTGACCTTGTTCAAACTCTGACAACTGACCTCAGCCCATCCAACCAGCTTATCCAGATCCCTCTGCAGATCCTTCCTACCCTACCCTACCCTACCCTACCCTACCCTACCCTACCCTACCCTACCCTACCCTACCCTACCCTACCCTACCCTACCCTACCCTACCCTACCCTGCCCTACCCTACCCTACCCTTTTCCACTGGAAAAAGGAAACATAATCTATATGAGCTGGAAATGAGATCTGAAGAACCAAGATTATTGCACTTGTTGTCAACAAGGAAGGACTCTCTCTCTATGGAGAAACAAGGAGGACTCTCTCTCGATGTCCTCTCCAAACCAGATTAGTCTTACACATTGTAACCTTTTCCTACATGGCAGTGGGAATTGATGAGTAAAATCTACAATGAAGTAAAGGTGCCAAATGGCTATGTTAGATCTCTTCCATAAGAGAGAATCTCTTCTTTCAAGTTTGAAAATACCAAGTTGAAGAAAACAATCTGAAATATATCAGGAATTTATTTGCAGCTTCAGAGTCTGACTCAGTTTTGAATAGCAACTCCAACTTCATTGTGTATTTCCTCAAAGTTATTAAGTAATGTAACATGGAAGTTTTTTTATCATAAAATTGCTGAAAATTTCAAAGAACACAAAAGGAATCAGTTTCTCCACAAAATTGAATTCTTCTATCAATTCAGTCCTCTTTTTTTTTTTTAAATACAGATCAAGGACAAAACCTTTTGCCCATTCTTTTCTGTATATTTTATTTTAGATCATAGACAATGCACAAAGGAGTGACCTTCACAGATAGAACAATTGGCTTGGGTTTGTTTGGGTTTTTTTTAAAGATGAAGGTTGGGATTTTTGTGTGATTCATGTAACCTTCATTCATAGCCAGGTAGCTAAGTACTGGATTTTATAAAGAAATAAAGACACCAGGTATTTGGATTAATAGTGTTTGCCATCATTCATACTCAATAATTGAGGTCACAGGGATTATAAAGTCTAATGTGTCAAATTGAATTCACCAACTACACATCTAAAATCCTTTAATTATCTGCTTTGGGGGTAATGGATTAGCTAGAGCCTGTCAGGAACAAAGAGACATCCAGTTTATTTTTCCCTTTTAAATTTTTGTTTTGTTTTAAGTAGGTACCAATAATTATTTAACCAATAAATATAAAAATATTAGTTGCATTACATTTAATCATAACCACTGTATTTTTACATCCCTTTTTACACAGCAGATAACAAATGAAGTAAATTTTTGGTCTTTGTCACTTTCAACCATTTTTTTACAGAGAATCATACTAGGCATAAGAACTTAAAATGTCTTTTGGTTTGGTCACAAAAAGATAACTAAAAATATTGCTGTGGAAAGAAAGATATATAAGTTGTTACAGTGTTTGCCATTTCATTTCCTTCTTAACTTATTATTTTCTCAAAGTTTCTTCTGTTTTCAGACACTAGAAGTCAGGCATAGTTCTTATTTTCTACATTTCCTTCATACTAGATATTTCACATTCACCAACTATATGCTGTCCAAAATGTCTCAAATTCTCAATGGTAAACTTCACTAATATTGAGTTTTTAGTTGCTTGGAAGTTTTGTCTCAGATTCCTTCACAGTGCTGTTTGCAATACGGCCTTATAAAGCTGCAAGACCATTTTCAGTCAGTAGAAGAAACTACAAGTATATATTTTAATAAAATAAAGAAGCATTAACTTCTTCAGAAAATATTCTGTTGTTTATTTCCTCCATAATACCAAACATCACACATGCTAAATAGGAAACCTTCCTCCCTATCATTAATTATTATATTAGGGAAGATATTTTGTGGCTCCGGATTTATGTTTTAAAATGTAATTTTGTATAAAAGTCCTTTTTATACAAGATGTCTCATATTTTATTTCTCAGCAAAAAGACCATAAAAGGAGGAATGTTTAGTTAGCTTTAAGTCTCTGCTTCAAGGTTTCCACTGTGGTATTTTTAGGTGATTCAGAGAACTTTTGATTCAAGTCCTGTAATTGTGGTGAATGTTTGATACATCAATAGGCATCATGATTTAGAGAAAGAAGTTCATAATAGGGTATGGGAGAGAAGAAAATTAAGTCATTTACCCATTCACTCAAGTTTTTAAAGCCACTACACGAAGGAATAAACAAAAGTGCATGTAACTGAAAACATTGGCAATGAACACTGATATTGAGAGGCAGTAATGATTAAAAGGTGAGGATGGAAAGATCAAGAGCTGACAGAAAAATAATATCCATTGCTACAGAATTCAATTTTTACTTTTTTTACTTTTTTTGATTCCTTCATGTACCCCAGTGTGGTATCTGCTTTTCAGTGATGCATTTAAAACTATAGAAGACAGGTATTTCAGCAACTATTTCATTATTCATGAAAGAATAAAAATGCGAACAATGACATAAGTAAATATTTTTCTCATTGCAAAGTGAATACATTGTAATATTAATTTTTTTTCCATATACTTTTGTCCAGTGCTTCAAGTACTTTAACAAAACGAACTAATACGGAATAATGATAGATGAAGGATATTCCTCATTCCCTGCTGTTTGACATTGGTTTAGTATGACAATTGCTTCACTATTTAATGAGAAACAATGTCAATTTTCAGTGACAAAGCTTCATCTTCTCAAGACTTTATTACACAATTGAAAGGCTTGATTACTGTTGATTGGATTTTGTCTGAGGACATAGTGATTTCCACAGGATGCTGGATTTAACAGTCACTTTTTCCAGTCTTGGGTAAATAAAAATCTCTTTGTTCATCCTTTACATGATCCTTTCTGCACCTGTTGGGAAAAAAAGAAAAAAAAAAAGTGAGAGAGAGAAAAACAAACTCATTAAAAATTCCAGTCTTTTTCAGTTATCATTACAGAAGTCTCTGTTGCGTCTCATAAGAAAATTTGACTGCAACTGGAATAACATTTTGACCCTGCCAGTCTTTGCATGGGTATCATATAGGTAAGCCTTATACATTAGGTTTACTCCTTCTTTCACTGTTATTGCAGAAGAACCTTCACTTTCAATGTTGGTTTTATTCATTGATTCCCAGTGCAAAAAGTTACTATGTGTAACACGAGTCTGGCTTGGAGAGGACAATGAGAGAGAGTCCTCTCTCAATGGCAGCAAAGTTCTATTCCCTCCTTGGTGACAGCAGGTGCAATAATCTTGGTTCTTCAGATCTCATTTCCAGCTCATATAGATTATGATTCCTTTTTCCAATTTCTTTGTTTTTCTTGAAGGTAAAAAGCCAAAATGCACCAACAACAGCACCACAACAGGAAAAGTTTTTTCTTCCTGAGTAGAACAAAACAGAATTTGCTTAGACAGAGAAATGCTGGCGCTGTCAGTGCCCAATGTGTGCCTTATGCACACAGATGTTGCTGTTACAGGACCAGGGGTAGTGTCCAGTAGAAAGGACTCAAATCACCTAGAAGTTCGGCATTGTAACAATCAGAGAGGGCTTAGATATAGTGAGACTTAAGTGTCATTTCATTCAAAGAGAAAATACTGTATCCTCTTTATCCTGTAAACATTAATGATTTCTTGTTTAAAGGAAGATGAAAGAAAAATTGGCAGATATCTTTTAAATATCTATCAATTCTAGATGATGAGATGAATTTTTAATTAAATCCCATTAGAATGTCCTATATTAATATTATAATATTAATATTCTAGATAGTCTACAAAAACCACACCTACCTACTACACCATAACAGTACAGTACGGCAGGGAAATAATTTTCCTAAAAATATTGTATCTTTAATATACTGCATTGTCCTGGCTGTATTATTCTTTACAACATTCGCAAACAGGAGTGTATATATTTGCTCTATTTTTCTGTTGTTTAAATAGTAAATTTATTTAAAAAATAATTTAAATTTGGAATCCATAATATTCTATTGTATTTTTGTTGGTTATCTTTTTTTATTAATAGACTGAACAGATGTTTTTATAATAAACTAATCTTGTTTAAGATCTGTTATTTCTAAGTGTAACAAGCCTGAGAATTGTCACTTAGGGATAGACATATTATGTAGTGTCTGATAAATCACATAGGTTCCTGTTGTAATCAATATATAATAGAAAAGAAAATATCATTACATGCAATTATATATTTTGAACATGCTTAGCTTGAAGTACTGAAGAATATATTGAGCATGCAGAAGTTAATTATGTAGGAATATGTTAAATATGCAGAGCATGCTATCTGATTTTAAAGGCAAATTAGTAGAAGATAACATAAAATGTATTTTAATTTAATGATTGCAAAGTAATAATGATATAGTAAATGCGAATAGATTCTAAAATGAAGATTGCATTATTAACGATTACATCTATCTATTCTGATACTCCAAAATGGCAACATACATATGATATTTGCAAGCAATTTTTTGATATAATATGATTCTAATAGTTTTAAGATTAATTTATTAAAAGGAAATATACCATCGTGTGAAGTAAAGAGCAATGACACATTAATAAGCTTTTGAGAATAATGAACACCTGAACTATCATATTGCAACATTTTCACATCAGTAACAATATTGCAATTTGTATCTCTGTAGTATTTTTCATTTCTTTTTCAAATTATTTTTCTGTTAAGAAAATATCATATGAACCACAATTTAAATTTAAAATACATTGTTAGCATGTGAGGACAGAGTTGCAAAAGTGATTTAATACTACAGGAGACTAGATCTTCTTTACTTCAGCAATCTGCAAACTAGAAAATAATCAGTAGTCTAAACATTAAGGAACTGTGAGTGAAACATCACTGACAGAACCTGACTGTACACCTCTGATCCCTTCAGACTCCGCTTGGCAGCTGTGTACATGGTACAGATGCAGATAACATCAGGATAATAGGTGCATTTAATTTCACTTCCTGGTATTCCAGAAATTTACTTCAGACAATTTGCATTAATAATAAATTGAAGAAAACCAGAGGAAAAAAAACCCCAAAACACCCCAAAAACCCCCCAAAAACCCCAAATCTATATATACAGTCACACGAAATCATATACTTCTTCATAGAGTAACATTTACAGGGGAGAAAAAAAAAAGTTGAACCTATACGACCTTGCCTGAATATGAAGAGAGAAGAAAAAAAAATCAGATAATTTGATGCCAAGTTATAATTAATCTCTAGTGAATGAGTGTGAATAGAAACTGAAGCTTACCTGAACAAAGAATTATTTTTTTTTAATGAAATAGCAAATATATTTCCTTGAATTACTGGCAAACTCTCAGCTAAAAGTCATAGTGTGCTTTTGAAGGAAGAAAACTCAGATATAAAAAGGAAAATATGCTCATTGACACTATAAGAAAAATCTATCAATATTTTGATATACTACCTAGCAATATTGCACAGAACCACAGAATAACCAAGGTTGAAAGGGACCTCAGGTGGCAGTACAGTCTAACCCGAAGTCTCAGAAGTCTTTGCTGAATACATACTGGTTCAGAGGAGAAACCTGAACTGTTAAAAAACAGACTCAATTAAAATGTTAATAGTGGAGGAATGTGAATGAAGGAGTAAACCAGAGCCTGCTTATGTGCTCCCATCCTCTAGCCCTTTGTGTTTAGGGGAGAGAGACAGCAAAGGTGTTCTATGTAAAACTGACTTGTGAAATCATCCCCATCAATGATCTCTTGGACGATTAGTCTCCCTGGCTGTTAAGTCAACTCAAGACTTACCACTGATACTAAGAGGATGATTTTTCCAGGCTATGTTTTGGAAAATTTTGAATAACAAAAGAAAAAATACGTAACTAAAAAAAATTCCCAACAACTGTCTTTGCATCTTTAGTATACAAACTGTACAGTGAGGTTGTTGTCAATTACATTTCTTTCTTGATGAGTATTGTCAGTTGGAATCCCTCTAGCTTAGCAAGGACGCTGACAAACTGCACTATTATGGTTTTCTTCTGATAAGTATTAAAAGGTTTATGGTTAATTTACCCCTGGGCGGGGGGCGGGAGGGAGGGGAAAGAAAAAACAAAAGCTAAGAAGCTAGATATTCATCTGTAAGGTCGTTGTCAAGAGCACATTTTCAAAGAGCAGATACCAAAAGGTGACCTAGACTAAACAATAACATCAGTAACAGCATCCACAGTAAATTCAAGGTACTACAGCTGACATATGCTTGGCAAGTTCTCAGCTAAACCCTGAAAATCCAAATGTTTAGGATAACTATATTCATGCAATAAAACATATATTTCAGAACATCTATTTGATAAATGTTTTAGAAAAAACTCACCCCTCCTATTGCTATATGCTTTTTAGTGATTTATGGAATATATTAAAAAACCAGTACTTTCAATAAAAATATACAATAAGGGAAGAACACCAGAATTTTATATTTTATAATTGTTGTTATTTTTGGTATTTTTCCTGCTAGGATTCTAAAATCCTATACCTAGATTTTTATCTCTTTTTTCTGGACTTAGACTGTGAACTTAGGAAACTTAAGAAAGCTTCAATAGTATTTGGGTGTTTCTCATACATCAGGTTTGTCATTAAAAAAAATTCAATTTAAAATATTACAAAATGATGCTTTGTTCTTGACAAGATGCTGATAAAAGAAGTTGTGGGGTCAACTGTTGCCAAAAAAAAGTGCTGGAGGAAAAGACTCAAACTGTACAATTTCATATGTCTGATAAAGGGGGGAAACACTAAGCAGGTATGACTACCAAAGTAACTACAAACAAAGGTGTGAGACAGTGAGCCTAGACATAAAGGAAACAAGTAAATTGGGGTTTGACAGGTGTTTTTGAAAGGACAGTAAATGTGGTGGCAGTGTTGATCAAGAAGAGATATTAAACATCAAGCAGAAAATACAAGGAGGACGATATGGGAGTGTCTGTCATCTGTCCTGTTTTCCACCTCTGCATCTTGGCCCAAGCCAGTAAACCTGTTGCATATCTGCAAGTCAGTCTAATTTATTTCTGCGATTAAGGAATGCCTGGAGTGAATCCATAAAAATATTCCCACTAGAAAAAACACCTTCATAAAGGTGAAATTTAGACAATAAGATGTTGTAATGAAGTGACATCTCTGTTTATGAAAAATGTCAACAGTCTTCTCAGTAAGATACTAACAACACTTAGAATCTATTTGATTCTTTCTATTCTTCAGTAATGCGGGAAACATTTTTTTATTGACTGCAGTAAGAGAAATACAACTTTTTATTAGCAAATGCTTCCATGATTACGGTAGCAAAATATCCACCTATTAAACTTACTGCATTTTTTCAAGTAGGAAAATACATCTATCAAATAGTTGTGCTGTGCTTTCACAGACATTTTCTTACAATTGTCTAACCAGTATAAAGTCTGCTCACCAGTACTATGTATGTGCATTTAACAAAGGCGTGTATAAGAACACTTAACAAAATAGAAAATTATACTTTCACTACTAAAGTGACAAAACTCATAAAGGTGAAGAATTTAAAAAAAAAAATTATTTCAAATCCTTTGTTTCAGTTCTATCTTTTTGACAAATTGTTCCTGCTTTTCTAAGGTGTTTTCATATCTTAAATGGGATACCTAAAAAAAAAAACTTTAAAAGATCTGCTCAAAGCAAATATATCATTTAAATCTGTTCCCAGCAAAGTGTTACTAATTTAATCCAACTCCATCACTACTCACCTAGGCATCATACAAGATAACTGTGGCATTACTGTGATGTAGGAAAATATGAACCAGTGATTCATATATAAAAACTGAGAATAACTAAATTTGCATTAACTCAGACTTATAATATTTTCATTATGCCATTTTAGTGACCCATGAAGAGTGTCTTTTAGTAAACTTGGAGAGCTGATTTTCGTGGTTAGATTATCTGGTGTAGAAAGGGCATTGCTGTGGAATATTTTTTTCTCCAAAGACAGGGGGACTCTCTGTTAAACTCCTGCCTGGAAGATTTTCAATGAAATGGTAGTAAATGTAAGGAGGGGGGAGTGGAGGGGAGGTGGATGTGGAAGTGTCTGTAAGTAAAAGGTCAACCTTGCCTAAGGCAATAACTGTACACATTGAAGTTCTGCTAACATGCTTTTCTTTTTCTGTTATTCTGCAGAGACTGAGAATAAAAGTGGGACAGATAGTTACCCTTTTGGCTACTATAAAGTTTCTAACTGGAATCCCCAGAAGTGTTTGTGCGCCTTGCACATGTCTGCACTGCAAACTGAACTAGCTGTAAGTGAATTGTTCCAGAAATGAAAAGCAAATTAGCTATTTCATCAGAGAGTAATTGCACCACAGCTCAGTGCAGCTTAATGCCCACTTCCGAGAGCAAGAATGATAGAAAGTGTGATGGATGGTAAAGCCATTAAACCTGTTTATTCCAGATCTTCTAATGAGTTCATCCCAACATGGGTAATGCTAAGCAGTAGGGGGTCACCTTGTCTTGGGTTGTGCACACTGGATATGGAGCATCCCTGAAAAGAGAAAAAGGTACTCTATATACCTTCACTGATGTTCTTAAAGAACCCTTTGAATTACAGGCTAAAGAAACATACAGTGACATAGAAAGGAGATACCTTTATCAGGAATAGAGAGTGGCAGACATACGGATACAAGGTCAGCTTGCAACAGATTCGCAGTCAGATCCTACAGGGATCCAGAGAGTGTATGGAAGAATTTGTCCGACCAAGAAGTCCCTGGGAGCTGTATGATTCTAGTAAAAGAAAACTGAGCTTTGAAATGTGAGCAAAATGTAGACTTATTTTCCAACCTTTTACTTAAACAGTGTCATACTGTCAATGTAAACAGTGTCATCCAAACCATAATGTGTGTTTTTTCTCCATGATTGCAATGTTCAAGTCCCTTTAATTGCATTCCCCTAAATGCATACATTTAGACATGGGAAAATTTTAAATATTTTTTTACTTCACTTAAAAGCAAACAAAAAAAACCCCCACCAAAAACCAAACAGATATTTCCACTTCAATAGAAATTTGCTTTTACCAGTTTAGTGTTCCAACTGGAAGTATTGAGTCTGGTTGCAGTGGAGTGAGAGATTCATGAAAAGGGACAGTTAAAAGAGAAAGTTTTAACCAACAAAAGTTTCTGCTTCTGCACAGTATATCCGTATGCACAGATGATACCAATCCACAGTTGAAAAATCATTATTGCTGTGCCATTTTTACATCATTCCTTATGGTAAGTAACATCCAATAACCAAACTCGAAACCTTCAGTTGTGATGATCCAACAGAAAACTTATATTTTGCAATTTTTTTTGTATGTATGCATGTATGTAATTTTCTAAAGAAAATGGAAGAATACTACTGCCGCTGATGGCAATTACCAAGTTTATATTAATTTCTCTGAGAACATAACGTGATTTTTAACTTGATAGTTCGATTCCTCTTTAGGGGTGCTCATTGTCATTTATTAGGAATATTTTTTTCCCTTTTTTCTTCCTTTCCTTTGAAGGGTAGAGAAGAAAGTATAAAGTTCAGAAATAGATTAAAAAGATTATGTCAGACTTTCAATTGATGAGCTGATCTGCATACTGAGGGAAAACAATTCATTTCCATGGAGTAAAAAAGGATCAGTGAGCAAGAAGCTGAGGTTCACAAAAGCTTAATAGAAGAAATAGTATGAATACCGATTCATTTCTGAGTGGACGAACTGCCAAAAGTAATGAAGTAAGACTGTTGAGGGTAATAAGTATGCTGAAAAATATTTTGCTATTGAAAGTTAACCCCCAAAAACAATTAGTAGTCATTAACAGGAATTTTTGAAGTATCATCCTTAGCTCAGATTTTTAAATGTTACCTACGAAGGACCTTCCAATCATTTTAAATTTATTTTGAAGAGACAAAATCAAAATAAAAGTTAACATTAAAAAAAAAAATGTACAGGTTCTTGAATACCATAGATCAAGGCATTGTAGAGTCCTGAATATTTCAAAGGACCTTAACTCAAATCCTCACTGGGATTTGCTGTAAGCAAGAGATTTAAAGTTTTTTACATTGTCATCTCAGACTAGACTCATTACACCGAATACCTGTGAAATTCGAAACAAGAGAAAAAAATATTTCACATATAAAAAAAAAGAAACAGAAAAAAAATATGTTGAACACACTACACTTATAAACCAACATTTTATTTCAGCAGATTGATTTTCATTTTATCTGATGTTATAGAGGTTCAAGACTTGGTCTTTATGCAACAGAGTAGCAGGTATGTTTCATTGCCAAGATTTAAAACAGTACTAAATTTAGATGAGATACAAATAACAGTGATAAACATATGATATATTTTGTCAGACAAGGGAAAGAACAAAAAGATTATTCTTGTTAATTTGATTAAGTTGAAGTAGATGGATGTGAAAAGAAAGAGAGACCTGTTTGTGGAGAAGGACATCAATTTGGACATGAAATTCTGGCAGCTATACACCAGAATGAACCACTGAGTCATGTGACTGTGAAAAGAGTGCCTCCATCTCCTCTGTAGTCATCATTATTGGAATATTTTGGTGAAGATCCACCTGAATCCTCTCTTCTTTAGGACCGAAGACCTAATTTCTTCAATCTTTCCTCAAAGGGCAACTTCTCCAGTACTTTGATCATCTTCCTGGGCCTCTACTCTTTGTACATGTTTCTTCTTTTGTGGGACCAGAACTGAACACCAATTCCCCAGGTGTGGTCTGACAAGTACTGGGTAGAGTAGGATGATAATTACAGAATGGCTTGGGTTGAAAGACACCTTCAAGATCACCTAGTTCCAACTCTCCTGCTCCAGTCCTCTATCTACATTAGAAATGCCCCTAGAGATGCAGCCCAGGGTCCGATTTGCCTTTGCAGTTGCAGCAGTGCAATGTTACCTTTTGGTCAGCTTGTTTTCCACCAGGACCTCTGTGTCCCTTTCAGTAAGACTTCTCCTCAGCCACACAGATCCTAGTGTGCACTGGATCTTCAGCTTATTTGTTGTATTTTGTTCCAGGGACAGTGCTTTCACTCGTCATTGTTAAACTTCATAGTGAAGAAAAACTAATTTAAATTTTTCAGGCTTTTTTCACTCTATTGAATATTAATTTATGGGGAAAAAACAAACAAATAAAACAAATAAAAATGAAGAGTATGCCTGAAAAAATAGTGCTCTACAGTTTATTTCAGAAGTATATGCCCCATTTGACAACATAAAGTTTATTTTATAATAAGTAGAAATTAAAATCTCTGAGGTTTTTAAATGTTTGTTCTTGCCAAAATTAAAAGTTAATACTATCTCTAATTTTTAAAATCTGTAAAGAGAATTTTTCATTTCACTCCTGCAGATCAAACCACATCATCCTGTGAGAAACCCCTCAGTTAAATTTTCCAGTATTTCTCTGAAAACACCATCAGTTGTTTAAACATATGTATTATCACTTACAGTAAATTCACGAATACAAGCCACACTGAGTATAAGCCACATCTCTGGGTGTTGGCAAATATTTCGGTTTTTGTCCATAGATAAGCCGCACACGAATATAAGCCGCTCTGTCTTTCGCAGCGAGGACCCGCGTGCAATTAGTAACAGAACTGCGGGAGGGCGGGGTTTACTGGCTGAGCTAAGGCTGTGCAGGCTCGGCCCGCTAGGGGCTGCTGACGGGGTCAGGTGACCCAGCCCGGCACTGCCGCTCGGGGCCGGCCACCGCTGCCATTGGGCTCGGTCACCCCGGGTCGGCACTGCCCCGCGGTGGCAGGCAGGGACGGAGCTTCCCCCGCTCCTACGGCAGCGGCGGTGGGCGGGGACGGAGCTTTCCCGCGCCCGTGGCGCCGGCGGCGGGCAGGGACAGAACTTTCCCGTGCCCATGGCGCCGGCGGCGGGCGCGGACAAAGCACCCCGCTTCCTCCCCGGGCCACAGCAATGGCTGTGCGAGGCTCCCGTCAGCTCCCTGAGACGCGGCAATGGCGGCACGTGCTTCCACCCACCTCCCCGGGCCACAGCAATGGCTGCGCGGGGCTCTCGTTGGCTCCCCGAGCCGCGGCAATGGCGGCGCGCACTTCCCCCCTCCTCCCCGGGCCGCGGCAATGGCGGTGCGCACTTCCCCCCCCCCTCCCCGGGCCACGGCAATGGCTGCGCGGGGCCCCCGTCGGCTCCCCGAGCCGCGGCAATGGCGGCGCCCCCCCCCCCCCCTTCCCGTCCTCCCCTGGGCTGCGGCAGAGGAGGGAAGAAGAGAGCTCTCCTGCCTCTCTCCCCACCCCCCGTGCTGCCTGCAGGGAACCAGGGCAACACAGTAACACTGTAACAATCGCGGAATGCCGGCTTTTACTGGCAGGTGCTTGGCTCGGCACCCTGTCTGGCACGTCTGGGGTTGTAAATGTCAGAAAATTATTCACATATTAGCCGCCCCCAACTATTAGCCGCACTTCCGGGTTTCCACCAAAATTTTTGTCAAATTGCTGCGGCTTGTATTCGTGAAATTACTGTACTCTTTGTTTCCCGTACTAGGAATTAATTTGATAAAATCTCATCCAATCCAGAAAAGGTTGAACAATGAGCACACAGTTAATATATTTTTTTAAAATTACCTATTTCATGGTTTCAGAACAACTTTCTCAGATTCTATAAACCCAGAGTTACCACTTAAATCACTAGCTTATAGAGCAGTGTTAAAATTACATGCATGATGTGTTGAAATCAAAATTTCTAATAAAATAAACATTTACAAATAGGATGATGTAGCAAAAAATAAATTGAATCTCAGCAACCACCATGAATAGAAAATCATGCTGAAATTAGTATACAGAAATTCTAAATCTCTGAAATTCTATCTATAATCTCTCTTCTACCTTAACAGTAGATTGCAAAGAAACTGAACCTCTTAGGACTCAATTTGAATTTTGTGCACATTCATTGAAAAACCTTTATGAAGCTGCTCTGCAGAAAGGAGGACTCTTGACAGACCAAAAAACCCTGATAATGGTTGATGATTTAAAGTTTTGTAATGTTCCCTTGTTTCTAATGGATTTGTTTCTTTATTCTCAATAGCATTTCATTAATTTATTTCCTTCTGTGCCAGCTATGATAGAACTTTTTAAACTGGGAATTTTGGGGTGTAGTGGACTGACCCTAGCCAGAAAATGAGCATCCATCAGTTTCTTGCTCTCTCTCCACAGTGAGATGATGGAAAGATTCCGAAAAGCAAGCAAACAAAAAACTTATGAGTCAAGATAAACTGTGTTTAATGATTCAAGGGAAAAAAACCAAACCAAACCAAAAAGACAGAAAAAAAATTGCCAACTATGTGCCATAACCCTATATCAACAAGCAAGTGATGCAAATTACTCACCACCTCCTAAAAACAGACCAATGCTCAGTCTTTGAGATACAACCCCTTTCAACAAATAATGCCTCAAACTTATTGCTGAGCATGGTGTGACACAATATGATCACTAAATTTGATCCACTGGGGTCAACTCTCCTGTCTATTTTTTGCCTATCCCTATTCTCCTTGCTCAGTGTAAAGTAGGCTGAGAAGCAAAGAAAGACTCAATGTTGCATAAGCATTGCTCAACAATAGCTAGAACAATTGTATCACCAACATTGTTTTAATTACAAATCTAAAGCACAACACCATAGAGGCTACTATGCGGAAAGTTGTCTCCATTCTAGCCAAACCAAAGGAATGTAAATTATCAACTATATGGGTTATATATGGCTGAAAGTATTACATGTATACAAATTTTCAACTTTTGAGACAAAAATGGGAAATCAGTAGGAGTAATCACAGTATTAGTACAAGTATATACACACTGCACAACATATTTGCAGAAATATGCTGTCACTTGCAAGTATCCTTGGACCTTGATAATGTTCCTCATGCAGCAATCCCAAAGCACTTTATACATCCTGAACAGAACTTTAGCTGATGATCAAATGGATTCCAGGGGCAAAGTTTACTCACAGAGTTTTCTGACTTTTATAGAAGTAAAAAGAGCAAAGAATTAAAATCTAAATCCTGAATAGGAACTATCTGCTGTGAGCATATCCAAATCAAAGTTTTATCCAGACCAGAGGAAGCTTTTGAAGCAATCTGCTTATTGTTAGTGCCTATTAGAACTATTTCAGTTCATTGTGGAGTGCAGTCTTCACCTCAGAGCTAGGCTTACTTATTTCAGAGAAGTGGAAAATGAGTTACATGAATGTGCTGAATGATCTTCAGTTGAAACTATATATTCAGTCCATATGACAAAACTTAATTTACTCTGAAATAAAACACCTTGAGAATTGTGGTGTACAAGGTGATGATTATATTGTCCATAACAAGATTTTTTCTCTACACATCGACCCCATATTGATTTCAAAAGTAGCTGTAGACTATGTAGTTAATAAGAGTAACACACTACAGATTATTTGAACTGACTTTATATTTTATTTATACTCCAAAAATATTTTCTAGAATACCTCCCTGTACCTCTCCATTTACTCTTTCTCAGGCACATAAATTTACACACACTCACATCCCCTCCTTGAACTGAGAACAGAAAAGGCTCAAAATAGTTTAAAATCCTACAGTTAGCATTTTATCAGAACACAGGTGATATAAAAAAATATGAGAAAATAGGGATAACTCTTTGATTGAAGTAATTAAATACAAAACTTTCCTTTTCTCACTGTGTCATTGCAGTGACTTTGCATCTTTTTCCTTCTATTGCTTCTTCCAATCTAACAATTTTCAGTAGCTTCCTAGGTTGAATCAACTTCAAAGAATTCCCTTTTTTGTTTGTAGGAAAGTTTCTTGTGTTACCTCTGAGGTTTTTCTTTGGTCTGTTGTCTGATTGCAGACAGACTCCTACTCTTTTGAGGGTCTTCAAAGCTACATGGTAGTATCTTTCATTTTCAGTTTTCTCTCCCTGATGCTTCAGATATCTCTTTCCAAACATGCACGCTCACATATACATATGTGAAGATGATGAGTTGTATTTAAGAAGAACATTTGCCCTTCCCTCTGGAGTTTATCATCGAGCTAGAATAAACTGATCAGAATAAACAAGCACAAAATATATTGAATTGCTGTGAAACTCACAGTGTTTTATTATGCTTGGTTAACAAAATACGGTATTTATACTGTAAAGCAGAGCGTTACAAATAAAATGATTCATCCTTATTGAGAAGTCTCAGACAAAACGCATAGAGGATAACACAGGTGACCTTAACTTGAGCAAATTAGAGAAAGATGCATAGCATAAATTAAAACTTGTTAAATAGATAGAAAAACAAGTTATCACTGTTTCTAAAAACCCAGAAGGTATTTACCATAGATCTGAGAAAACTGTAGGAGTATTTAATTAAGATCTCTCATTATATCTTTTTAAATCTTTGAAAAGTCTGTTTATTTTAGCTTCTAGCAATGTTTCAGTCAGTGTAATTATCATCATTAAACAATATCTTTGTTGAACTCTATAAGTGCATGGCAGAAAAGAAATCATGAAGACACAATGCCTGAATTAACTCTTTGATGATGATACTCTCTAAAGTCATGGGTGTTTGCTAATCAGTATTTCAGTGGAATTCAATATGTGAGAGGTATCCCAAGTCATGAGATTCACATTCATAATTTCATAAAATTCTCTCTTTTGGACCACTCTGTCATCTTATAGATTCTGAAATGGTTTAATATTTGCCAATATTTTTAGAACTAATGCAGTTGAACAAAAGATCTTTTAGTAATTTCCATGCTCTGAAGGCATTGACAGGCCCAGCTATCCCTGGCCATCCCCACGACCTCCCCCAACATTGCATGTGTCCCAGGACTCCACTCAAGTCCCCCATGGCTGTCAGTCATGACAGCAAGAAGCAGTGCTCGTCAGGAATCAGCCTTCTTTCTGGAGTCTAAGTGAAATTGTTTCTGTGGAAGGAATAACTACATAAGCAAGGGGTCTTCATTTCAGGGGAGAGGTGCCTTGGATGAGCGTGAAATATGTTTTCACAAGTGCTATGGAAAACTAAGGAATATCTTCCAGTGCAGGAGCTAAGAATCAGATCCAAATCAGAAGGTGGAAGTTCACAGAAAGCAGTTGTCCTGTGTAAAACTGTGTGAGATCTTTTCGAATCTTCTGTGTTCCTATGAAAATAATAAAGTCTGCCTGGGTTCAGATCCCTGAAGTTTAGAATAGAGCTGAAGGTAAAAAGGATATTAGGAGATGTATATTCAGGAATTGTTTTTGTCTATTGTTCTCCATGCTTTTCTAGCTAAACAGCTACCCTTGAAATCAAGACACTGAACAAGATCCAGCTTTGGTCTGACCCAATATATGATCTTTACCTCACACAATCAAATATTGTACCTTTCCTTAATCTTTGAAAAAATTAATATGCAGAGATATCTCAATATTTTAGATTTGCCCTTCTTGAAAAGATCAACCACTTTTTGGGGGGGGGGGGGGGGGCAGGGGGGCTGGTGGGGGTGGAGGGCAGGTGTCTGTAGGGTTATTTTGGAGGGTTATTTTGGGACATTATTGGCTACTTGTCCAACACTACAACACCAAGGAATAATTAAAACCCAGAAACGGTTTCTGATTATTACCTAAAATACATGTCATAATGGAAAGTTTATATCTAGAAGCAAACACTATCATTAATCAGCAATGCTACACAGAAGGCATGCTGTTCAAAATAACATTTTGGTTTCATAAAGAATACGTTATTTTGAGCAGTTTTAATGTATATACATGGCAATTGACAACCTCATTATAATATGTACATACAAGAGAGTTAATACTCTTAGGTTTTTAGCATCTTCAACCCATTTCAATACATAAAAAAGATAAAAATACTAATAATCCCATGTGGAATATAACTATACAATATATATTTTGAACTATTAATATTTCACAAATTTGTATTTTGTATATTTAATTAGAAAATTGAATTATGTTAAAAACACTGACAGACCAGGACCGAATATAAAGACTATGGGTTATTTTTTGTGTCTGTGTGAAATGTGTGCATCAATCTATACCACATGTTCCACCCAGGTAAATACTGATATTTGTATGCTAATTAATTGCAGAACTACTGGCAAATTTCCAACTGTTTGCCTTCCTTGTAGAGTTTAGAACTACCATCAATCACATTTTTTTTCTTTCAAAACCTTCAAACCTAAATGACATTTTCTTTATATTTTACATTATTCCTGTGTTTTGCCATGTGACAGCAGCAATATTTTTGTTTCCTTATCCCTTAGTTCTGTAACTCAACCATAACTGGAGGTGGCACTAAGTAAGTTAGACTGTAATTCCGAAAGTATGCAACAAATCCAAAAGATATTGTTTTCTGAATTAATAAAAAATGAGACAAATGGAAATGTAATTCTCAAAAAATGCTTTTAGTTCCTCAAGTGTCGATGGAGAAAGAATGTGGATTTTTTTTCTTTTATTGCTTGCTTATAATCTCATTCTTTATTTCTGTTTTGTGGAAAATGTAACATATTTTGAAAAATATATGACACAAACATAAAGTCAAATAGGAACTGAGCATCCAAGATAACACAAGGTGATCCATAATTTATATAAGTGAAATAAAACACTCAATACATTACTTAGTTAGGAATGCATACATACCTGCCATTGACTCCATTGGACCTTTAACCAAAGTCTTTAAGATCATCTTTTACTCATTCTATTCAAAATGCTGTGGGCATCATGTACATACCAGTACTTTTTGAAAAGTACTTAGAGCAGTGTTCTAACCACACACCAGAACTGCCAGTAAACGTTTTTTGAAAAGTTTTTGAAGAGGGGAATATTTTTTTTTTGCCAACCGAAGTACCAGGAAAAGAACCCGTGATTTCTCTAAGAGGTCAGTGACTAATGGCATCCTTCATGGTTGTAGTATTTTTTCAGATAGATTAGGATTTTTTGTAATAGTAGAAAGACAGCAATCATTTTGTTTATTTGCTTCTCTGCTTGTGTCAGGAGTTTAAGGAAATACAAACAACTTTAGATTTTTTCTGAGTCATCTGAATTCTACAGTACATTATGACTTTTCTCAGATACTAAGTTTGTGTTAGAGCCACAGGTTCAGGGAAGAGGTCTGATGAGCTCGTAAATTGTTTTTGCATGGTGATGTCCTAAGAATGGCAAACTGAGAGTTTTCTACAACGCATTTCCCTAAGATACAGTTTGTTAGACTAGCTGCTGATGCTAGTCAGCCTCTATAACAAATGATATTCAGGTATAGCCTGAAGGCTGCTGCTTCAGTCTGACAATATGGATGTCATTGACACTGCCCAAGAGAAGAAAATTTGATAGAATGGATACAAGCTACTTCCCACCCATTGGCCCATTGACACACTGGCAGAAAGCAGACCCAAACAAATTAGGTTGTGGATATGCATGTAGAACTGACTTACTTACTAAAATCTACCCAAGGTATAAACCTTATTAGTAAGGTATCTTAGGATTACTTAGCTTCAGGTGTGGGTTCATGGAAAGCACTATGGAGAGAGGTCTCTGGAAAAGTATGTGAATCATGCTGAACCATTGTGATACGACTTCAAATGCCTCAGTTTTACCTTGTGTTGCCTTGACAAATTTTATACTATGTAAAAATTTATGCATGGTCCTATTATATAATGAAAAACAATTGTGCATTTGTTGAAGGAAAAGAAATGCAGTATAAGATTAGATGGTGTTGTATCCTTTCCAATTACTGAGTATTTTATTTAAATGTTGTATAAGAATTATATAATCAAAGAAAAAGATAATAGTTCAAAATATAGTAATGTTCAAATAAAGATTTTGTAATAAACATCTTAACTCTACAATGAATAAGATGTAGATTTAAGTGAGCAGTATTAACTTATATTGCTACTTTAATAAAACTAAAGCATACATATGGTCTACTACTATTAATACAAACAAGTTCTGTATTCTGTTAAAAAAAGAGATATTGAAGATTACAGCTAGAGGAAATGTATTACAGGATGGGTAGTATATTACACTATAGAGTTTAGGAAAATATACTCTATAATGTTACCCTTTTTAGTCTAAGGGAAATCCTAAACACTTTCGATACAAAATTAAAACAGAAAAAATAAGGTTTTGGTGCAATTCTTTTCTTTAAAGAAATTTGAAAGTTGTCATGTTAATAATTAAGAAGGACAAACAATATAAATATTGAGAGCCTTTATCCTGTTTTCAGAATTTATTACTTAATTTTTAAAAACAGACATTATTACTTTTGGACTGGCAGACAAAACATTAGCGGTAAATGGGGATTAGGGATTCTTTTCTAGAAATTTAGTAGAAAATTTCAACTGCTTCTAATTTATTTGCCACTTTTGTACCTTTTTTATTTTTTAATTATCTTCAAAATTATAAATGCAAAGTTTTGGGTTTTTTTATTTATTAAAGCTAAGCATCTCAAAATAGACATTATTCTGGGAATTCCTACTCAGATATATAGTTTAATCATCTGAGGTGTTTTGTGTCCCTATTCCACAGCTATATTTTTACACCATATTTTTACACACACAGTCCAACAGAAGAATTTGGTAAACAGAGGGAAACTGAAATCTATGACATGAGACCACCTAGAGAATACCAAAAATCTTGTTGCTCTGCTGAGGTGTTTGGGAATTCAACTTTGGTTTGTATAAGAGATGGTGAATTAAAAGTTTGGTAAACATTATCAATTTTCAGATGAGATTTTTTCTTAATATGTTTTTTTGTTACATCTAGATAAACATAAAAGTAAAATGAAAAGTCAAGATCCTGTGTTGAAATATATCAGATAAAATAGGTACTAAAATCAGAGGAAGTTCCAAAGGAGTTTCCAATGCAATCTAAAGATTCATATCCTAAATAACTTTTAAAATGCAATGTATTCATACTTGAAAGGAAAATGGTATTTTGGCTTTCATATGACACCTAATATAACTCATAATTTTGCATAATTATGTTCCAGTCTGTTTTTCTTATAAACTAACATTTTGTAGAGAAAATGTTGTTTGTATTTCTAGAATATTTAAAAGAAATCTTTCTGAGTAAAAAAGAAAACAATGTACTTCTCTGAGAAAGCACTCTGTCTTACAAATCATTGAGAGTATGAAACTCAATAAAATGAGAATATATGGTTTGTATTAATATCTTTAGCCATATATATATTTATATATTTTTTTAATATATTTATATATTTATATATCTCCTGTTTCCTTGACCTTTTTCCAATGTATTATTCCATGTTTGATGTAGTCCCCTGGTATTACCCCTATTTGCTCCATTTCTGAGTTAACTCTTCAACCACTCTTGTGCTCTGGTTCCCATAATTTTGTGTGGTAGAAGAGCATCACCCTTTTGCTCTCTAAACGGCCTCCCTTGCTCCTGCCCCTGGTAGATGATGTGAGAGGGTATTTTTGAGACTCAGAAATGTTAATGATTCATGACAAAACAATCAGCCATTTGCAGAGGTGGTAGAATGCTTTGATGTATTTCCAGCACCTGGATGTGGGGAAAGGAGTATTTTAGTGGGTGTGATGGTGAAATCTCCGAGCCATATAAGAAAGAGGGAGTGAGCATCCACCACTGGAGGCACTGGATTTTGAGCCAAACAGGGCAGAAGGCAGAAAAGAGCACACCCTGAAGATGCAGGCTAGTGCTTTTTTTCAAGCCGATGTTCTCCCTTACACAATGGGCTCAGCTGTAAAAATCCCTGCCCTGGGGAGGGTCACATTCACACAGAACATTCCCAGTTAGACCTAGGATTTTTATCCTTTCTGATGGGGCATAACTGGCTCAACTATGCTGATGTGAGGGGCGGCTGTCATGTCCTAGAAGTTGTCATAGACCATCAAAGACCCTACACATTCCTCAGACTCATTTCTGGGGCCTTGTCCCAGAGGACATGTGTGCCAGACACCACGTTGGAACAGATCCACAGTGTTGTAACAGAGTGTAAAACTCCCCCACACCACGGGAGGTACTTGAGCATTGCCATGGAAGTGTAACTGCACATTAACCCACTTAACTTTATTTTTCACAGGTTTTCCCCAACCCCAAAGAGTCACTTCAACTAACAGGCATCAAAATTGCAACAATCCAGTTTTGTCGCTGGATCCACAGGTGACAAAATCTAGTCTTATCCTTTCTGTTTCTTTATTTCTTTTCCTTATGCATTTTCTTAAGTGTTATTTTAATGTTTTTATATTGAATATATATATTTATAGATAATAGTCAAAACAACAACATTACTGCTTTCCAAATTGTTCTAAAATAAATCCTACATAAGTAGATGCATATTCATAAACATCTATCATGCAATGTTGTTTCACTCTAATCCACCCCAAAATGATGTGTTAACATGAACCTTAGTTACTCTTGTCTTCAAGGGCTGGTCACAACAATAAAGGGGTCTGGCCATGCTCTCTTACCATCTACTGTAAAAAATTAACCCTGTCCTGATCAAAACTAGGACATGGATCTAGTCCTGGATATGGTTCTGTACATACATAATGAGGAAGTGAGTGGAGATACTGTCAGGCCAAAATATAATTCAAATAAAATATAATTTTAAAATAGTTTAAATAAAATTAGAGAGTTCTTTTTAGAGGTGTTCAATTTCCTTGTCCTTCATGTCCCTACTTCTTCATTATTAACTTAAATTGGATTGAAGCATAATTCTAGTAAAATCATGGCAAAACTTTAAATCATCCATTTTATTGTAATGACAGCACAATTTTTACTTCTTCTGGTTTTTTTTTACTCATTAAGTTTTCAAAGCAGGGTAAGATGGTCTTGTTTCCTGACCAGAAAATGTCAAAATGACCTATAGAAGGTATATCTACATTTTATGAAGCAGTGACATGCACTGAACTGGTTACATACTGAACAAACTCCACAGCCAGAAACTGAGGAAATACAGCAAAGTGAAGCAGATCAATTTTTTCAGACATAGCACAACACAAGTAAGTTTCTAGGCCATGAGCTAGCATTGCTTCCTTGTGCAATACTGTATCTTCAGGTTTGTTGTTAATTCTGCAGACTAAAAACACTGCTCTACATAGAGCTGTAAATAAATGCTAAAAATCCTTCCGCTGTCATAAATAACATTCTGAATAGAACCCTGAAATAAATTAAAGCCCAACGGAAACACATTAATTTAGAGATTCTAAATCTCTTAATCATATTCTTTTTTTTTTTAAGTCAAATTATACAAATAGTTGTGTCAGTTACTGTAGATGCATATAAAAACTAATGTTGGAAGGCACTCAGGAATCCATCTGTTCAATTCTCAACTCAAAGCAGCATCAACTTTGAGATTTTTATCCAAGTGCTTAGGATCTTATTTTTAACACATCCAGGATGTAATTTCCCACAATCTAGTTGTCTTCACTGAACCAGTAGATTGAAGGTTATATTTATTGTCCCACCTATGAATGTAAACTTCTATATGCATGGGAATGAGCCAAAGTAGAATTTTAAAAGTTTCAGCATTTAGAGAATAATGATTTTATAGCAAATATTCTAATGCTTTTGGGATTTCTCTCATCCAGTTTTAATTTCTACACAACAGTTACTTTACATTCTTCAGCTATTAATTTCACACCCTGAGATTTTGGAAATACTAACTGGACGGAAGGTGAAAGCTTTGGTCTCGGTGATTAAAAGGTACAAGAACAAGTGACACGTGCTGAAGAAGTTCCACCATACAACCAACAGACAGCAGAAGAAAAAAATAATACGTATATAGTTATTGATAATAATAATTATCAAAAGATAATTATAATAATATATCAATAATGTATAAGCATTAAAATTATATTTTGGATCAAAAATTATAACAAGTTTTGTGTATATCCTTTGCATAATATGGTGATGTTATCTTAATATTTACAAATTAATATAATTATATTTTCTGGAGATTCTGCACCTTCTGCACCTCAACTTTTTGAGTTATCATCATCATTATTCAGAAAATTTTACTTTGCATAAATGACTCCATAAATCAATAGTTAGAAATATTATAATTTTCTTGTTTATCTTGTACTCTTTCCTGATGTTTATCCCTGTCTTAGTTGGAAATTGCTCAGCAGATAATTTTCTAACAGTTTTTCTATTTGTACATAAAATATATCTAGAAAAAGATTTTTTAATATCCTATTTTTTGGTAAAGTGATATTTCATCTCATATACAAAACTGAAGAAGGAGGATGAGCAAGAATGACATGATGGATGAGCTCATGTAATGTCACTTAAATCTCAAGGAATAAAATGAACGATGGATACTATAATTAAATTTTGTAATTAAAAACTTATCTGGTGTGCCTATGAGCATAATATTAGAAAGTTGTGTCTTTATATATTTAACTTTTCTAGTCCTTAATTTTATTCAATTGTAGTGAAGATATGCACACTGTAAGACTGAAGAATAAAGCAAAAAGTTTGATTTCTATTTCTTATAATTTCTGATCCCAGCCTCTCTAAAATTATGTTTTATTTTGTCTAAACTGGAGATAGAAAAAATATGAGTTCCAAAAGAATCTGCAGTCAAGAATGAATTTCTTATTATACATTATCTATTCCAAAAGAATACTAAAAAAACCAAAATCAAAACCAATCTTGCCCTCAGAGACTTCATGGGGTCAAGTCAGACCTGGAACCAGTGTGTCAGAGAAACAGAATTATTTGTAGACAGACGAATCACTGTGGTTCCTTTCAGGAGGTTGTGCTCTGTTACATTCTATATCACTGTCACATTATACATATTAAAAGTAAAGAAATAATCCAAGTCTACTTTTAAGTGCATAGTGCAAAATTCCTGTGTCACTCAATGTCACAGTTTAAGCCCAGCTGACAACTAAGTCCCCCCAGCTGCTCAGTCATTCTCACCCAGTGGTATGGCAAAGTGAATCAAAAAGGTAAAAGTAACAAAACTTGTGGGTTGAGAAAAAGACAGTTTAATAGCAAAACAGCAAAAGATGCATGCCCAGCAAAGCAAAACATGGAACTTATTTACCACTTCCCAGCTGCAGGAAGATTTTCAGATGTTTCCAGGAAAGCAGGGCTCCATCACCTATAATGGTGTCTTTGGAAAACAAACACCATCACACTCTTCCTTCCTGCTTTTTCCCTCAACTTTATATGCTGAGCATGACACCATATGGTCTGGAATATCCCTTTGATCAGTCTGGATCAAGTGCTGCCTCTGTGTCCCATCCCAGCTTCTCATGTATCCCTAGCTCCTTACTGGTGAAATGGACTGAGGTAGAGGAGGTCTTGACTGTGTAAGCACTACTCAGCAACAGTGAAAGCATCTCAGAGTTATCAACAGTTCCCAGCAAATCCAAACCGTATTACTATACTACTATACTGAACAAAATTATCTTCATCCCAGTTGAAACCAGCACACCTCTCTTAACTTTGCAAAATCAAACGTAAAACCTTTCAAATGAAACAGAAGGTTTCTCTTAGACCTTAGTTTAGTGAATATCATTTTAAAGAAAGTTAATTCACTAACATAACAGAAGGACACTTGGGTATTAGGAAATAATAAAACAGTAATGGACATGGAGTAGGTGGGATTCTCTTTGTGTCTAAGAATGAAATGACATACTGCATGTTTTTGTTATCAATTACTTTTTTGACCAAACCTGCAAAAACTTCAGTCTCAAAATATCACATTAGAAATATCCAGAACCATTTCTGTTTATCCTATAATTTGAATCAGTATATGTAAATATTTATATTATTATTATTATATAAATTAATTTGTTCTCACTACTTGAATTACAATTCATTAATTAACCCCTTTCCAAAAACCTGAATGCACACAAGGTCTTATGAATTGCATAATAGATTTTGTTAATAGAGCCAATAACATTGAAATTTCATTGTTAGAAAATATATTGTATATTTTGTATTGGTTTTAGTCCCAGAATTCTAATTCCTTACCAAATGTCTAAAATATGCAGTGTGCAGAGACAATTTGGCAAACCAAAGAATACTGCACCAAGTGGTAAACAGTTACTGGAATATGAAAAATCAGCAACATAGTTACATTCCAGGAACTTCATCGAGAGCTGGAGGTTACTGAATGCTTGAATCCACAAATAACCCTTGAAGAAAAACCCTTGAAGTTCCACCTCCAGCATGTTTTTCATGTAATTCATAAGTTTTACCTAGATATTTTCCTTTTTTCTTTACCCTCCACTCTCTTCTATGCAGATGGGAAGTTCTTGTTTTCTATTGTAAATGAAATAGTTTCTTTCAACTATGTTTATTTTAATGCACCTTTTTAGTAATCTATTTTGTTTACATATTCATTTTGCTTCTGATCTAAAATTTTAAAGAGTATTACATTCTTGAAGATATTTCTCTTTTCATGGATTGTTTGATGCATTTTATTTCAATATTAATCTTTTTGAAATACTCTTTTTTTTTCTGTAATACCTGATGGAAATTTTAAATAAGAAGCAAAAATCTATATCTAACACTGTACATCAGTAGCCGATTTATGAATATATTACACCTGTAGAATGTACTTCAAGATTAGAAATGGCCTCTGTCACTTTTCAACGAGAGTTTAAAATAACAAATAACTATTTCTCTATTCTTCTGCTCCAAAAAACCAAAAAATTTAAGTATTCCACAAGCGTTGAAATTTCCTCCCTCAAGAATTATCAGTTTTTTCTCATATACTTAAAAATATAATGACATTAACATGAAGGTGGCAAACATGATTATGATTAATTATATAATTAACTGATTAATTATAAACTATATTATATACAGTAATTTCACGACTATAAGGCACACCCTTTTGACCAAAATTTTTCCCCAAACATAGAAGTGCGCCTTATAGTCCGGTGCGCCTTATATAATGGACAAAGTTGCGACATTTGCCAACCTTGAAGTTTGAGCCACAATGGGGAGGCAGTGCTGCAGAAGCACTGAGTCATGAGGGGGGAGGGGGCAGCCACGGCCAGCAGGAGCTGTGCGGTTATGGAGGGAGCTGCTACCGGGCCCAACCCGGGCGCGGGGAGAATCAGAAGTGCAAGCCCGCAACAGTCCCGAGGCCAGTAGAGTCGCCCGGTGGCGGCACTGGGGCAGAAGCAGTGCAGTGTGAGCCCACCAGTAACGGGGCAGCAGCAGTGCGGCCCGGGTGGTGGGGGAAAGCCGCTGGCATCGGGGCAGTGGTGGAGCGGGGTGAGCCCGCTGGCATCAGGGCTGTGGCGGCATGGGGGAAGAACCTGAGGGAGCGCGGGGCTCCTGGTGCAGCACGGGGCACCCAGAGCACTGGGGTGGCATGGGGAGGGAGGGAGCGGGCTGCCGCAGAAGCCACGAGCTGCGGCAGCCCAGAGCCCCACCTTGCCAGTGGGCGCCGGGGGCGTGCGGGAGTGCCGGGGCCTGCACACGGGGAGGGTGCTTGGGGCTGCGTTTAAAGGCTATGCCAATCTGTGAAAAATGTTTGCAAATTGAGCACCTGCCAGTAAACTCCACAATCGTGGGATTCTGTTACTAATTAGTTACTTTGTTGCACGTGGTATGGATCTTTGCTGGAAAAAAAGTGCGCCTTATAGTCCAGTGCGCCTTATATAATGTACAAAGTTGTGAAATTTGCCGACTACTGGAGGTGTGCCTTATAGTCCAGTGTGCCTTATGGTCGTGAAATTACTGTATTATCATCAGCGAGGTTAGCTTGATGTAGCAGCACAGCAGATTCCACTCACTGAATGTAGCTTAGACTTTTTACCAGATGCTGTGGCTGACAACTCATGGCTGACTTGATAGTCATATGACAAAACAAAAAAATCCCGAAAACCCTTATCTTATGGTCAACACCAGTTGGTGGAAAAAAAACAAAACAAAACAAAACAAAACAAAACAAAACAAAACAAAACACCCCAAAAACATAAAAACAAAGAAAACAAAACAAAAAAAAACCCCACCAAAACAAAAGGTATTTTGTGAGGATTTAGTTACAATGTTATATGTAGTCATATCTGATTTTTTCTAATTTTGACAGAAAAGCGCCACTACAAATACTATAAAAATTGTTCGACATAAACTTCCCAGAATTTAACCTCTACCCTTGTGCTATGCTCACACTTTAAAAACTCCCTTGGGTTCTAAATTCACAAATGCTACTCTGACTTGAGTTGAACTGCATGGGGTTCAGGCAACAAGAAGACAGCAGACAACAGAATTCTTTGGATGGAATATGAACAGATGAAAGAAACTAGAATCAGATCAGGACAAGAAGATCCTTATACTAAGTATTGTCAAGTAAATAAATGTCCAATGAACTTTCATAACTAATGAAAAAAAAAAACATGCGTATTCCAAAACATATTTATTTAAATATTTGCATTACACCAATTCTGACTTTAGTATTTTTATCAATGAAATCACCCAATGGATTTGCTAATAACTTTTTTAGCCCTACTTGTACTAAATGAAAAATACTGAGTCAGGATCAAACTGATAAAGCTAGTCATAACTCCTTAAAATTCTAAGTAGTAAGGAATCCACAGCAGACACTGCAACATTAGAGGGAGTGATAGAGAAATGGTATTGATTTTTAAACAGAAAGGAACAAGTAAACTGGCTTTCAAATTGTTGAGAAGAACTATTGTGAAATATGCCCCAGTAGATATTTTAAATCTTTTCTCACTTTATGAAAAAAAAGAAGAAAAAAATAAAAAAAATACAGTTTATAAGGAGTTTATGTTTATTGTAAATGTGATAAAAGGCAACAATGCAACTATCTTACTCTAAGTATGTCATTACTCATTGTGACGCACTACATATGAAATCAGTGGATGAAATGTAAATTAAAGGATGTGTTAATACTTACTCAATTGAGATAAGTAAGATTAAAACATTATTCAAATGATATTTCATTTTAATTAGATTCTCCTTGTCAAATATTGTATGTATTCCAATACATTCAGAAAATTAACTGTATCCTTTGGAATTAATTTCGCAGTTTAAAGTAAATTTTACTTTATTATGAAAAGTCTACTCTCTGCAGTAGTTTTATTAACTTCTTATCTTTTATATAATAGATTCCAATTCCTCACATAGATTTTGTTTTTCAAATTCAGAGCAGGTAACACTTTCAGGATGCTATTTGAAAACTGCAGTATTTGCTGTTTCTCTAATCTGCTAGAAAATTTTCTTAGGCTTGACATTTTGCATGGCAGTGATTCATAACAGACTGCACAAAAATCTATTTGTATATTGAATATAGCTATCATGAGTCAAGTTAATTGCTTTTTTGACTATCATAAATAATGTTTTTTACTAAAGATAAAATTTTTAGTAAAGTGTAGGTCTGATTATATTTTTTCCCCTCTAAGTTACAAATGGTGATGTATATTTTGTCTTTTTCTCTGGGGCTTCTATTAATTTGACTGAATGTTCCTCTGTCAACAGAACTAGAAATACTTGGTTGTTGAGTGAGAAGCTACATTATTACTATTATTATTACCAGGAAATATGATCTTATACTGCGATTCTAACATGTCCATAGCCACAAGGAGAAAATGAAAATACTTTCAAAAGTACAGATTAGAAATCTAAGACATATAACAATAGATGTCTCGTGTTTCATTTCTAATGTTTGAATATTCATCTCTTACATGTCTCAAGAAAACAGAAACAAGGAATGTATATTGTTGATTCTTCAAAGACGTGCAGAAGTATCATGTTTACCTGATAAAAAATCTACCACTTTATATGGACATTGAGTCCTTTAGTGGGGTGAGATATTCCAAGTGAACAAAAAAACCCTCAAATGTGATAGAATTTTAAGTAACTGTCATCTTTTTTTCAACAATAATTTACAGTTATTTTGACAAAACTCACATTTTATACATTATTTCACCTGAGCAGAATCCAGTAAAAAGTTGTTAAAATTTATCAAACATAAGGCATATAAATGAAAGATATTTTTAATTTGGAGGCTTAAGGACTTCATATGCTCATACTTCACACACCTGTGAATTACAGTGGATGGACACAGGTTCTTCAGGGAGGCCAGGATGGGTAAAGTCAGAAAGAAATTTCCCGTTGACCTGTCCTGGTTTTCATTTGCACCACCTTGAAATTTGCTAAAACAATGGTGCATATTAATGCACAAGCAATCTATGATTTCATTGATGATAATTTCCCAACAAAGTTGTTCAAGAACTGGCAAGGAAAGGTTGTCACCTGAACCTGTTATTTACAAAAGAGGAAGAATGAGCTGTATATTGAATTCTGGGGACAGTATTGGATGCAGTGACCAGAGAAGGTGGAGATCATGATACTAAGAGGAGGATGCAATACAAAAACCAGGGCCAGAATTCAGAACTCTGAATTTCAGGAATGCAAACTTTAACCTTGTATTAGTTTTGTGTGGTGAAATTTTCGGGGATAGGAAAGTTGAATGACTTCTCTATATGTCAAACAGAGTCAACCTGTGAATATGTGAGAGAAGTATCCCTGCAGACACCAAGGTCACAAAGAAAGAGAAGGAGGAGGTGGTCCATGCACCAGAGTAGAGACTCCACTTCAGTCTGTGATGAGCGGCACAGTGAGGAAGCTGTTCCCCTTCAGGGATCCCTGCTGGAGCAGCTCACGAAGAACTGCAGGATGTGGAAAGGGAAGGACTCTTGTTGGAGAAAATCAATGTTCCTGCCTATTAGGTGTTTTTTTTTTTTTTTTTTTTACCCCCTCGTTCTAAAAAGGAAACTAAATTTTGAAGAGCATTAGCTTTAAAGCGTTTATCTCTACTAGCTGCAGAATCATCATAATTTCTCATAGAAAAATCAGAAAAACTGTGACAGAAAAAAAAAAATTAACTAAATTGAGCCTTCAAACTCTTAACTGGATGAAAGGGGACTGGAACAGGGAGCCATTTTATGAGAGCACCAATGTATAATGGTAACTAGGAAGACACTTTTATTCTCTCTATTAAGCACATAATACATGAAAGGAATGAAGAGAATGAATCATGATGTTTCTCAAAATTGGGTTATTCACTTTGGGAGAAGTTTATTTTTATTCCTTAATAATAAAACTGCTATATTTCAGTGCCTTTTTGGATGAAAATTTGGGTAGTTAGCGGGGGTGTTTAACTACAGAATCTGGTGTGGGGCTTTTCTCTTGTTTTTTTTTTTTTTCTTTTTCCCCTCTGTGAATCAGATGAAATAATTCAACTCCTGGGTTTCCTGTAAAATTGCTTTTATAACTTTCTTATAGTTTCCTAAATTTCATAATGTAGTGTGGAAATTATTGTTCCCCTGATAGAAAAAGAAAATTTTGAATAGACTTTCTCTTTTATTTTTACTTTTTTTTTTTTTTTAAATTTACACACATTAACTAAATCTTAACTTTCTTGCTAAGTGGACTGTATGATGGGAAAAGCACACTTACCTCTGAAAGTAGAGTGAATATAATTGATTAATTTAATTTTAGTTGTTAAATAGTTTTATATTTCCAAAATGGCACTTTACTATCCATTGCATTCCAGTATATATTAACAGAAATAAAAAGTTAATTTGTGTGTGAGAGGGTGACCTATAGCAAGAAATCAAAGCTTTCTTCAGTAAGTATAAAAATCACTCCATATGTATATTTGCCAAGTGGAGATAAACATCGTCTAACGGGGAGTTGGGGGCAGCGGCAGAAAGGGAAGCAATAAAAAAACCTGAAGAGACTTCTAAAATAATTACTCTATGTCAACGAAAATCCTCTTCTAGAAGTTAAAATCACCTTGAAAAGTTATGGAAGTTTATCCTTAAGCCTTAAAGCAACAACAGTGCTCCAACACACACCACTGTAACATGGTATAGCTTCACAACCATCAAGGTGCAAATCCAGATATAACGCTCTGGTGAAAAAAAAGTCAGGCAAGAGCTAAGGGCCTGGAGTGAAATGTAACCAGCTCCTTTGGGTAGAGGACAATGGCTGCAGATTCCAGAGGTGTGCTCTTGCTGCTCCTTTTTTACAATGTCGTGGTTCTTCCAACCATTTGATCCAAGTTTACACAGTTGCAGTGTGTCAGAGATGACCTGGAACACTGGTAACCAAACTTCTGGCAGGGGCAGCATTTGTAGAACAGGACTACAGAGAAAGATCTTTACAGCCTGTCTGGGACCATCAGAGCTTGTTGGCACACTTGGGGTTCTGATATAGTCTCCATAAGCATTGAAAATTCTGGGATTAGACATTTCAGTGTCCTTTGTCATCCTGGACCAAATATAGGATTGGAAAAGAATTGCGTGTGCTTATGTGATCATTGCTATTTTTTGTGGTTTTATTAGAATGTTAGTTTGTTACCAGAGTAGAGAAAAGGCTTCAGTTTGCTGCTAATAATTATCCCCTATGCCACTGTGACTCTGAGATACAAGGGAGGATTTAAAAAGGCATTTTACAACCATGGGCAACTGAGTTCAGTTGTGTGACTCACAACAAGAACACTGGTTGAGAGTAAATATTTCTTAGATAGATCACACCATTGTTACCCTGACTAGAATAAGGCAAAGGAAAAAGAAAAGAAAAAATAATCTTATTTCTGGTTTTAATACGAAAAAAAAAAAAGAAAGCAGTGACAAAACCTTGCTTGGAAATAAATCTGATTAGTCATTAAGGGGCAATAGTCTTCCTCAGGTTGTTTAGTGTCATATCAAGCCTTTCTTATTAGATGAAAGAAGAAAATTACAAGCAAAGATGGAATATCATTAATATTAAGCCGAGTAGACTAAAGAGTATAAAAACTTGGGATGCAGTCAGTCCCTCAATAACTTTTGTAAGAATGCACTCGAAGAGAAGATTTCAAAAAGCATTTTGTTGTGTTCAAAGCAAAACCTAAGAGTAGTTTTTAGATTTATTTTCTTGCTTGTAATATTTTAACTCACTGACTTTCATCAGGAACTTTGCTCTTTCCTTTGAGATGGATATGCAATAAGTAGAAATAGTCCTTTATTCAAGGAGGGTGATTATTTACGTTACTTTTGGATACAGATATATACTTTATATAACATACAGTGAAGACAGAAGCAAAACCATATCTGCCAGAAGTAAAACTGCTGCTGGTGCAATAACAGACTTTATTTAAAGAAAACTGTGACAAATGTCTGACCCCCACAACAGCACAGGACAACAACAATATTTGGTACCTCGTATTTCTGAAAAGAGGGAGTAGGGGAGTGTAGGAGAAGGAGCTGTTGTTCACAATCATAAAAGTATCTGCATGTCAAAGAATAACTAAAATGCCTACTGAGAATCTGAGAAGTATTAAAATAATACCTTCCAACTTCTAGTTTCAGAACAGGGAAGTACAATAGCTTCCTGATGTTTGCCATTATTCATCTTTACTTAGAAGGATCGGAGATAGTCAATACTGATCTCATGAACTTACATGGTATTACATCATTCAAATATATGTTTTTATCAAGTAAGTAATACTCTCCTTCAAACTCAACAGTAGACTATGAATGACAAAATCCATTCATTAAGCAAAAGCACTAGTTCAAACTCACCCTTTTCCTAATCTTTCAAAACACCCCATTTCATCTAAAATGCCTGTCTTTGTATCCAGCTGCCCTGAGGTTTCCTCTAAAATTGTTATTCATCAATTCCTGACTACTTCTTTAGCCTTCTGCTCTTCATTTTTGTCCAAGTTTCTGTCCTTTGGTATTATGTACATATCTTCATAAGAGAAAAAATGCTTTGCCCCATGTTCAGCCTGAGTAGCTTCATTTTCTTATATTTTTTCTCTGTCCCTCAAGTTTATCATTGTTTCTCTACTGTTTCCAAGTAGTAAAGAATGACAGGAAGGTAGGAAAAAGCTGAAAGAAGAAAATTGTTTTTCTTCTAATTTTCACTTTTTTTCACTTACATAATAAGGAAAAACATTATCATTTTCATATATGATGTGCATAATTAGTTTTTAAATTTTATGAAAACATGACTAAAACCACACAAACACACATATATATATGAACATACATGTGCATATCTATATACAAACGCACACATATATTTGTAAAGTTTTCGAAGTATAGGAACACTATACTTGCAGAATTGAAAATATAAATAGATGTATTTTTATATTTCCTTTTTCATGCATGCAAATGGCATTTTTTTCAAAAGAGTTCTTCCTAAGTAGAATTTTCTGTATTAGAGGCATCCATCAGTGCCCAATGATTAACTTACTGCATAAAATTTTGAACAATACTGAAATATTTTTTTATTAAACAGCTTAATTTCAATCTCTTTCAATATTATTTCTTACACTGCCTAGTATAAGAACATTTCCAGGCATCTCAAGGACAGTGGAAGGTGATGTTTAAAGATATTTAAGTATTTTTATATAAAATTTTTAGTAGTCCTTAATTGGCATGTACATGTGTGCTGGTTTTGGCTGGGGAAGAGTTCATTTTCTTCACAGTAGCTGTTATGGGGCTCTGTTTTGGATTTGTGCTGAACACAGGGTTGATAATACGGAGATGTTTCTGCTGTTGGTGAACATTGTTCATGTGTTTTTTGTAATCCCACAAGGGCAAGGAGGCTGGGGGTGCATGGGAGGCTGGGAGGAGACACAGACAGGACAGGTGAGCAAATTGACCACAGGAATATTCTAGATCATATGGCATTATGCTCAGTATACACATTTGGATATAGAAGGAGGAAAAAGGACATTTGGAGTTGCAGTGTTTGTCTTTCTAAGTCATCATTACGGGTGATGGAGCCCTGCTATCCGGGAGATGGCTGAACACCTGCCTGCATGTGGGAAGCAGTGATTTAATTCCTTGTTTTGATTTGCTTCTGTGAGCAGCTTTTGCCTTCCCTATTAAAGTGCCTTTAACTCAACCCATGAGTTTTCTATCTTTTACTCTTCCAATCTTCTCGCTGATCCTGATGGTGGGGGAATGAGCAAGTGACTGAGTGGGGATTGGCTGCTGACTGGGCTTAAACCATGACAAAAAACCAAACAACTTCAGGTAAATAATCACATATCACTAGGCTACAAGGGTATGCTTTCAATATATACTTTCCATATATGATAAGCAAAGCACTTCAGCTTGTAACCATCAAAAGATGCCTACATATGCCCTCAAGCACCATGCCCTGGAGGGAAAAATATCCATTTTTCTTTTCTCCTGATTGCCCTTCTGGTATGTCTTCAGCTTATCCTTAGTTACCTAAGGATTTAACATAATGTTATTACAGTAAAATGAAAAAAAATGCAGCAGGTTGTCTTATTAGAAACCAGAATACACATGCTATGGTTTGATGGGAGCTACATAAAGCCAAAGTTTAACACACAGTTTTTTATTTTATAGTGAAGAAGCAGGGAGAAGCAGGGCTGGGAATTAAATGGTGAGATTGTACATAACATACACTCAGTGCAAAAACTTTAATAATTTCATAAATTTAATAATTGTCATAATTTTAATAGTTGTCATATTTTCTATTACTTCAGATCCATTTATATTTTTTGCACCCAGTAAAATAATAGGAAAAGATTGATTGACTTTCACCTATCTTACTTAATACAGTAATGGAAACTTTGACAGAAATGATCAAGAAATTCTAAAAGAAGACAGGTTGAGGTAGTAAATGGTAACACATCATGTTGAATGCAGATGATATGTTACTGTTATTGATAGCAAAGTCAATTATTAACCAAGTCAGAACAGTATATTCGATACGAATCCTGATTGTCCTGAAGATCAATTTAGACAAATCTATATTCAAGTTGACAGTCATGTGAAGTATAAAATTCGAGTGGTTTGCACTTTTAGATTTTAAATGGAGTATATGACAATACAAATATAAATACAGAAAGGTTTTTCCTTTTGCTTTATTTAGCAAAGTTATATTCTTACCATTCCTTTCTCTGCCTTCAAGAAGAGGTACAAAAAGACCACTGAAAAGGGAATGACACAAAATCAAGTTTCTTTCAGTTACTGGTGCAGGAAGGATTGATGCAGTTTGCAAAGTCACCTTCACATGATTTTTATATTTGTCATGGTTGCCTTGTCTAGTCTGCTTCTCAAAAATTGTTGAAGATTATTAAAGATCTTATCTGAGAAAAGGAAAGTGGTCTCTGTTCACTCTTAGATAACTTTAGAGATGGGCCATCCCTTTTTAAGCAATCTCACTGGGCATTTGTGCCTCAGGGCAAAATATGTCACCTTCATACCTCTCTATATAAATCACTCTATGCTTATAACACACACTCTGAATTCCAAATGGACCATCAGTCTCTTTAAAAGTAGTGACAACACATTTAGTAGTTAGTGAAAAATATGTAAAATGGACTAGTGAAGAAAGAAAAGTTCAGCTTTTAAGTACTCATGGTTCACATTTCATCTGTTGTGCAATGGGTGAATTTTCTCCTGTGCTGAAGTTGTGGAAGAGAATGCCTTTAAGTTTGTTTAAATCTACCCAAATGTCAAAAGGGAAAATGTTACATCTGGTAGCAGTCTAGCTAGTGGTTTGCTTGGCAAATGTATATAAGTATAAAATTAATGATAAGTGTGGTTTTGTGGAATGAGTTAGAAAGAACAGCAACTGAGTTATAAATCAGGCTTTTCTCTTTCATAAAACCTTTTACACTTATCATCGTGAGAGAGGTCACCTGTGTTTGAGATTAATATCCATGCTGGTGCAATGCACTTGTCTCTAAATATCTACTGGATACCATATAGTACCACAATGAACAGTGCCACTGTGTACCTGAAATAGGTGTATGTGTTGGAACAGGCCAGAGTGTGAAAATGTGCTCTATGCCTTCAGTGTATTGAAGAGTGGTTGAAGATTACGGAATTGAAAAGAGCCAAACACATTGTAGGAACCTACTGTCATTTCAGATGAGTCTTTCTTTGATCTCTGTTTTCAGTCCTGGTCTTGCCTTGATGCTTAACAGCTAAACAAGCCAAAAATTGTCCTAGGGAAAAATCTAGAGATTAAGCAGTATCAGTGCTGTTGTTTAAACTGAGCTGGAAATCAAGTACTATTCAACCACTCCCTTCCACTACCAAGTTGAGATTTGGAAAAATTTATTGGAAACAACAACATGATAAGAAAATGAACAGTAAGAGCAACAATAGTATTAACAAATGTACACAAAACCAGAATTATTATATGTAAAATGCTCACAGAGTCTGACTGGCCCAATGTGAGCTGGTGCCATGTGGCTCCTGAGACAAAGAAGAAAATAGGAGACAAATCCATCTACACCCACGTTTTCCTCCTCAACCCTAAGGCAAGGAAAGAAATCAACAATATTGGACAAATTGTTTGCACCCAGACTCCTTCCCCAAGCCTGAGACAACAAAAAAAATGACAAAGCTTACCACTCTGTTTACCATTTACTTCCCTGGAAAGAAGGAACAAAATGGTGATGGAGGATCTGCACATCTCCTTTTTCTTCCACTCTCCATGGAAGTGAGAATCCCTTATTTGTGATGATGCAGTGATGATGCAAGAGGTAGAGAATAACAACCCGGACACACCCACGTGGCTCTATGCTCCACTTCCCATCTATCCTTGGCCAAAACTAGGACAATCAGCAATCCACAGTCTATTGAGGGGTGTTCTAGAAGATTCAAATGTACCCAACAACTAGTCTTTAAGAGCATGTGGTATCACTCAATTACTTTCAGTTCTGTGCATGGTGGTATGATTCATGTCACTGGCTATACCTGTATGTTAAACAAAAGTTGATAAAGGATCTCAGATCATTCGGCCAGTTTGTATCTGTGATGCACAGAGTTAGCTCCTGCTACAGCATGCTGGCTATGAGTTCTCTCTTCCTTAGGAGAGCATCTATCCTGATCTGAAGTTTCTATGACTTAAAGTCACTGCTTTGTGAGAATTTTTTTCATTTGACAATGAAATGCAGTAAGAATGCATTGCATGCAAGAAAATAATGTGTGTTAGCAGCAACTATTCCACTTGAAAATTTTATTCTACCTAATGGTTCAGTGGGGTCTGCTAGATATCCACTGCATTATTTTAGGGATTCTGGCACAATGAATTCTGGGCAGTATTTCCTGTGGAAATGTCATGAATTCTTGACTACCAGCCAGTTAGATATTGTTGTGGATTTCTAAAATGTTGTACACTATTTCTGGGTATAATTTTTGTTGTACTCTAGTGAAAGTAAAAGGTGTGAGGAAAATATCTGACAATATATTCTATCTCTCTTTTATTTTCATTCCACCATATATTGCATTTTCATGCATTAATTTTCATTTTTCTTCCTTGCCGCTACATATCAGATTCTTTTGGGTTTAATGGGGATTGTCCTCAGGTTAAAATTTTATAATTTTTTTACTTCTTTGTAGATAAAAGAAAAATACATTGCTGGAATAAGATAACCTATTTTAAAACTAAACATCAAGATTCAATAAATAATCTAAATTCTTGCAACAAAAAAACAAGCAATTCCTTCTCTCCAGTGTCCTGTATTTTCATTAAATTACATATTATTTACGTGTAGAAGATGAGATTTTTTTTTCCCCTGGTGGATTAATTAGCACGAATAGCTGTTTTTTGTAAACTGTGATATTTTTATTGTTATTTAAGACCTAGCAGTGTCTCATTTAATGTCACATTTTTTTAGTGAACAGAAGAACTTAATCAGAAAAATGCATAAAAGCAATATAAATCATACATAGTTTCAAGGCCTTTTAGAATTTTTATACATTCAAAAACTGTGTTGTATTTTGTACAGAAATACATTTCTCTAAGTTTAGGAATGGTTTGGAAATATTAAAAGACTGGAACCCTGATATTAGTCCAAAGGTTTTTAGTCAGGTGTTAGTCTAAATGTTAATCACTTACTAAATTAAATGAGGCATTATCTGTATTTTTGACACGCTCTATTTGGGATACTATTTATATAAATTTTTTTTAGCAAAACTTACCTAACTTTTGCAGCTCAATTTTCTGAAGTGTTATGTGGTAAGCTCTGAGCTTTCACCTAGATATGGTGAACTTTTACCTAGTTAAATAGAAGAAGGCCCTAGAGATTGTTCAAGACTGAAGATAAGGAAGGTACAATCACCAAAGGAACCTGCAGCCCAGAGATAAGGAAAGAAATTGCTCACCTATAAAGGGACCCAATAAAGAACAGGAATACACCAGACCCCAATACAGCTATTGACCCAAATTTTGTGTAAGGGGTGGGGAGCTTAGATTGTAAGAGTATGACTGCCTGGGGGTTTCTTCATTCAGGGTCTTTCTTCAGACACAGCCAGCTTGAGCTGAAGTGCTAATAATAAAAGGTATTTTTATACTGCAATACATCTTTTGGTTTATTTATTCAACAGAAACCTAGCCCAATTCTGTTACAGTGACTGCCATGCATGATTCCTATAACATATATAAAGGAGTAAAATAATCCAGAATATTGCTCATTAAAATAGGAACAATATGGTTTGTGTATAATTTGTCACATTTTGTCTAATTTTTCCACATAAACATTTGCAGGAAGTGGACATGTACATCTACATCTTGCTAAAAATATGTAATTAGGTTTAATGTATTATCTAAGTTATTTTCTTGTCTGAAATAAAAAAGAGACACCTTTCTTTTTGATAAATGTGAACATAATAAATGTGATATATACCAGTATCTATGGAAAAATTAGTGTTCAGCATCTGGATGAAAATATAGATCATTAGACTCCAAAAAACAATATCCCTTTTCTAAAAGAACACATTTTTCTCTTTCCACTAGTCTCCTTTCAAAGTCAGAATTCAGTCTGGTCACAAAAACCAATAAATGTATATTAGTGAGACATTTCTCCTGAGCAATGGCCTTCCTCCATCACCTTTTTCTTTATTTTTTTAGTAGGATGTTTCCCTCCGGGCTTCAGAAAACAGAATGCTATTTCACTTTTTATAAGTGACTTCCCCTCCTATACTCACTATTTTTGGCATTACTTTGTGCCTTTGATATAATTTTAACCTCTGTAAACTCAATAACAAGAAATTTCTTTCAAAATAAAAGAATAAAATAAAGACAGTTCTGATTTCGGTTCAATAGTTGACTTTTTTGTCTTATTAGAAATTATTTTCATCAATGTAGTGAAATAATTTTGAATCCTTCAAATGTGAAATTATTCAGAAAGCAGTGCTGGGAAATGTATTGGTGGAAATGAGTCTATTTCCGACATTGACTTTCACCAGTTCTAAATGCAGAAATGGTTCAGGGAATTCTCTGTATCTCTGCTCACGGGCAGTTAGTATAGAAACAGTTTCACTGACTTCAATGAGATTCCTTAGGCAAATAATGGCAGAGTACAATTTATTGTGTCAATACTGCAAAATAGAAGAGGGACAGGATCTTTTTCTTTAGGTCTGAGGCGAAAAAAAATAGCTTGAGTATAGTCACATGACACTGCACTGGTTCTGGGTCTCCTCTGCATTGCATATGATATTCCTATATTCACACAAGGAGATACACAGGCACTTATATGCACATACTATTTTCCAGTTTTAAACATCTGAAATATGTAAGATCTGTGTAGGAGTTTGCCAGACTGATATTTTACAGAGTCACATGAAAAGGGGACGTTTCCTCAAATCCTAAGTGTTGGATTAGTCCGGCAGCTCCAGGAAACCTGAGACCCTTGTGCCTGACCAGTCTGTCAGCATCCATTGTGGAGACTCCACTGAACAGTGTGCTGGATCAGAGGCCAATTAGACTGACTTATTCAGGGACACGTGCCAACAGAGAAAACTCCCCATCAGTCCCCTTACCTCTACTCACCACAGAAGACTGCTAGCACCCTTGAAGGATTTACACTAACAGTTCACAGAATAGCATCTTTTCATAATTATAATATCATGGCAGGTTAAGGTTCGAGGGTTGCCGGTGATAGTATATGACTGCAAAAATACTTTCAAAGCAATGCACAGACATGCCCTAATCCCAGAAAAAAATCACTTCAAGACAATCATTCAAGGTCTGTAAAGTATGGTTCTTACTCAATAGGTGTTCCTGTGGAAGAGAAGACACATTCAAGCCCTACAACAGTTCCACGAAGCTACCATGGAGTCTTTCCTAAATTCTCACCATTCTTAACTTACTTTTATAGTATTTTTTTACATTTAGTGAGTCATTCTAATCATACATCATATTCAGTGAGCAGCAGTCATACTTTGGTGGTGAGTAATATCAGTATTATATCTGAGATAACCTTGGGATAGGGATACACATCAGTCCAAGGAAAGTGATTTTATCACAATTGTTGATTCAGAAGATCATCTTCCTTTAACTCTCTTGGTTGCCAACTGCTGCAAGGCCTATCAGCTAAAAAGTACCACCAAGTTCCTTTTGGAATTCTACTTTTAATCCCCCTTAGATTATCTCTCTTGGGGAAGCTGTGCATGCTGACCACATTCCATCCAGGTAGCAGCAAACACATTTCTCCTATAATTTCCATGTGGTTATAACTGGTCTGTAACTTTCCACTTCAACTGTGCCCCCACTCATTTTTCCATGCATAGCATGACACAAAAGACATGGCCTGGGATGAAGTGAAAGGATGTAGAGATGCCTGTGCAAGTATAGTGGAATAATTTTGGAACACTGAAAAGTCAAACCAACCAATTTTATCTGCACTACCTATTAGAGGCATTATTTGATATATTCTGTCTTCAGAACCATGTTCTTTTTTGACTTCTACAGCTGTGGATTAAACCTGTACCAGACAATGTTTCAACAAGGTTTATGGAGAATCAAGTTTGGTTTTAGCCTGGTTTATTTAGCATTATGGATGCGTAATTTATTTGTAATTCATCCAATTTTGTATATCACATCGAGGTCGTGTTCCTGAACATTGTACATGTAAATTACAGTAGTTTCATGAATACAAGCCGCACGGAGTATAAGCCGCACTTCCAGTGCCTCGACAATGTTGCTGTCATTGTCAATAGATAAGCCGCACCCCGAATATTAGCCGCACTTTCGTTCGTAGCGAGAATCCGTGCACAGCTTTCATAAATTGGCCAATTAGTAACAGGATCGCGGCATAGCAGGGTTTACTGGCTCGGGGCGGGGCCAGGAAGGCTCGGCCTGCTCATGGTTGCCGACGGGGCCGGCCGGGTGGTGCTGCAGCCGCTGCCGGGCTCACTGGCCCCCCCTCTCCCGTCAGCAACGCCTCGCTGCCGCGTTTGCTCGCCCGGCCGGAGGGTTGCCGCTGCCGCCGGGCTCGCTGGCCCCCCTCTCCCGTCAGCACCGCCCCACTGCCACGTTTGCTTGCCCTGCCGGCGGACCAGCCGCCGTTGCCCCTGGCAGGCACGCTGGCCGCCCCGCTGCTGCATTTGCTCACCCTGCCGGTGGGCCAGCCGCCGCCGCCGCTGCCAGGCACGCCGGCCGCCCCGCGCCATGTTAGCTCACCCGGTCGGCAGGGCTGCCGCCGCTGCCAGGCTCTGCTGGTGGGGCGGCTGCCGCCAGGCTCGCCGGCCACCCCCTCCCGTCTGCACCGCCGCCGCGTTTCCTCGCCCTGGCCGGCACTGCAGGCCCCCGCACCGCCGGGCTCCCCCACGCTGCTGGCCCCGATTCTGCTGGGCTTCCCCCGCTGCCAGGCAGCCCCACCCGCCGGGTTTCCTGCTTCTGCCATGCTCCCCTGCACTGCTAGCCCCAGTTCTCCCAGGCTCCCCCGCCCTGTTGGCCCGGGCTCTGCTGCCCCCCCTGTCCCCCCCTTGCTGGCCCAGGCTCTGCTGCCCGCCCCCCACACTGCTGGCCCCGCCTCTGCCAGGCTTTCCCACCTCAGCCGGGGCCGGCCAGGCTCCAGCTTGGCTTGGGGCTGCCGCGGGCTCTCACTTCCGTGTTGGCAGCTTTTAGAATATTGTTCATGTATTAGCCACCCTCGAATATTAGCCGCACTTCCGGGTTTCCACCAAACTTTTGGTCAAATTGGTGCGGCTTGTATTCGTGAAATTACTGTATCCTCTTTCCTGTACACTTTTGCTATTATGATTTTTGTTATTACTCTTCATTTTCTTATCTTATTCTTATCTTAACTAGTGACCTCTGCCTATTGTGCATCCAAATCTCTCTGGCCGTCCATGGGAGGGAGGGGTGGGTTAGGGGGAGGGTAAGTGGAGGATGAGGGAAATGGAGTAAGCCAGCAGCAGTGTGGTTTGGGGATTCACAGCGGGAGAACCATAACTGGGGAGAAACATTCCTAAACCAGCATGTGTGCATTGTGTTCTGTTACTCCCTGCATGCCAGTTTAATATCAGGGGTATAGTTCAAATGAATATTTCAAAGTAGAAGCTTTCTATCATTCTGCCATTTACTCTTGATGTTCTTTTGAAAGCAAAGATTATCCTTGTAAATTTTTTTGTGTACTGGTAAAATACATCAATAACTACCTCAAAAGCAAGTGACACAAATTAGACTATAGTTTTTAAAAGTAATTTTTGAATGATTTTGTGCACTAAAGAAACCAGTGTACTTGAAAAATAAAAGGCCATAATTTTGTTATAAATAACTACTTTATTCCACACGTGATTTGAACAATAAGTGTTAAGAAAACATTCATTCACATTAAAGGTTAATTTCTGAATAACAATCAAAACTGGTGAAACTTGCAGAGATAAAAAAGGCAGCCACAGAGGCATTCTAAGAGAAATTACAGTAATTTCACTACTATAAGGGGCACCGGATAATAAGGCGCACCCTGGGAGTCAGCAAATTTCACAATTTTGTACATTATATAAGGCGCACCAGACTACAAGGCGCACATTTTTTTTGCAGCGAGGATCCGTGCCACATGCAATAAAGTAATGAATTAGTAATGGAACTACGCGATCGCAGGGTTTACTGGCAGGCACTCAATTTACAAACATTTTTCACAGATTGGCGTAGGCTTTAAACACAGCCTCAAGCGCCCTCCCAGTGTGGTAGGTTTCGGCACTCCCACCTGCCCCCGGCGCCAGTTGGCGAGGCGCAGCTCAGGGCAGCCGCGGTTCGCGGCAGTCCGGCGCAGCTTGGGGCTGCCTGCTCTCTGGGGTAGCTCAGGGCGGCCTGGGGCAGCTGTGGTGCGGCCGCAGCTCACGCTTCTGGGTTGGCTCGGGGTGGGTGTGGCTCGTGACTTTTGTGGCTGCCCGCTCCCTCCCTCCCCACGAGGCTCCTGTTGGGCCGGGGCCGCCGGCTCCCTGCACCCCTGCGTGGCTCCTGCTGGGCTGGGGCTGCTGGTTCCCTCCCTCCCCACGTGGCTCCTACTGGTCGGGGCCTCCTGCTCCCTGCCCACCTGCGCTACTCTTGCCGGCTGTGGCCGCCTGCTCGCCACCCCCCCTCACCAGGGTAAATTTTAGCAACTTTGTCCATTATATAAGACGCACCGGACTACAAGGCGCACTCCTGAGTTCGGGCCAAAATTTTAGTCAAAAGGGTGCGCCTTATAGTCGTGAAATTACTGTACCTTTTTTTCCCTGTGTTTTTACACTTAGGTTTTACACAAAGGGCCGCTTGTCTATGAAATAAAGAAGTATTGACTAAATGAAAGTTTATTCCATCAGAATGTAGCATAGCTGATCATGAAGACCACTTGTACAGGTTTTGCCTTGAGAAGAAAAACTTAATAGCATGCAGACATCCAGTTCTTCTTCAGGAATGTGTGTTATCCCAGAATTTCATATAAAATTGTATCAGCACATTCATACATCTAAAACAAGTATTTTCAACATATTTACCTAAAAGCCAATATAAATGACATTTTTTCAGGATATGATGAAAAATTAAGAAATTCCAGGAGATATTATGCTGATGCATCATAGATGCATTTCTATTTTGTCAGTGCATTCTTTTAGTGTATTGTTTTTGTTGTTTTGCTTTGTTTTGTTTTGTTTTGTTTTGTTCTGTTTTGTTTTTTGGCAGGAAAAGAACCGCATAAACTGATGAACAAAAGTCCTCAGGATATTCAAGGTTTACGAACTCTGTCAATGACTAGTTACACTTGAATAAAAAACCAAAATGAAACATAAACCTATTATGTCTTTCTGAGAAATAAATCTGAATAAGCATCTTAAAATATATCTGTTGTAGTTTCACCAGTTTTTCACAGAGATGATGGATTTCTGTGTTTAGATATATGACAACCAATGTCAGTGTAATCATTTGCTACATGGAGAAGATCAGATTTTTTGTTATTGATTCAGTGAGATTTTTTATGTACAGACTCTTTAAAAGTCTGCAAAATCTATATCTATAGGCTGAGTTTCAGAAGTATTACCTTTAAAATTGTTGATAATCCACTTATTTTTTAATTGGTATTGTAGAAAGATTTGGTGTCTCATTCTGATCAAAAGGATACAAGCTTCTGATCTTTAAGATTTATAGAATTACAGACACTAAAGAGAGAGGTGCTGAGTAGTCTCTAAAGAATGAGAAAGGTGCAAACTGTATTTTTTTGATTTCCCTCTTCTTCCCGGCAGTTCAGTTCATCATGTTATAATGCTGATAATTCTCATCAAGGCCACTATCCTTTGTTCTATGGACTGTGTGCACAAAATCTTATTCTGTAAATGTAAAAAATTGACAATGACCTACAGTGTCCAGGCAGCTGCTCGTGGTTTGTTTTTGTACTTGTACAGATGAGTTTGTTCTGATTGTTTGGGTTTCTTTTTATGGGGTTTTGTATTTGTTTTAAAATAGTGGTTACTTCTCTCTGGGCTAAAGCAAAGGGCGTATTTAGTTGCTTAATTTTGCTTGGTTGGTTGGTTGTGGTCTTTAAAAAAAAAAAGAAAAATATAGCATATAAACAAAACCAATCCAATACCCCAAAAATATTCTGCAGAAATGAAAAAGAATAATGTAGTTTAACCACACCTATAACTAGAAGGGATTATCACAGCTGGTTGTGGGCACCTTTACACTGTTTAAACCCTAAAAATATCTCATCATTGACCTATAAAAAGACTAGTTTAAAATTCTGATTTACCAAATGGAGGAGAGACTGTCTTAACTTACCACATCTACACCATGATATTGTGGACTGGATGTGTGTTATTATGAGGATAAACCCCCAAAGCAATTTACCTTTAAACTATGTCACCAAGTCAAGTTCCTAAGTCCATTACTGAACTTTTCTTGTATTACTAAGCCTGAGAATATGTGAAATGAGGATTTGTCATACAGAGCCAGTCAGCTAATATAAATATTAACTGTGAAGTATTTTGTACTCAGAGAACCCTGGCACCAATCTGGGCTGAAGTTGACATTTGGAATAAATACTCTCCTCACTTCCTTTGAAAATAAACCACAATGAATTCTCATTCTCATAAAAGGCTCTAACTTTATTTGAACCTTCTTTTTCAAATTAAAAATTAATACAATATATCTGTAATATCCCCCATAGAATATTTTTTCTCTATTAAGGAATTTTCATGGCTGTCACCTTGCATGGAAATAGCATAACAAACAGACTACAGGTTGGAAAGGAGCACCTGGATAAAGAGAAAGATGGAGGAAAGATTTGAATAAAACTACCTGTTAAAACCAGAACGATTTGTAAATATGTGATTCTCCTTGACAAATGCAACCCAAGGCGTAAGGAACAGAGCAGCCAAACAGATCTTCTATATTACTTTAGTGTAAATTAGGAATTGATTTTCCTTCACTTGTCTTTTGAAGCATTTCAAACTATGTTGTCTTTATCAGATGCTGTAAATAAACCTTATTTGCATTTTACTATAACCTTTTAAGTTTAAGGCAGTTTCAAAAAAACTACCTAAGGTATGCTTACCAAAGTTGCACAGATCCAAATAACTAGGTCACTGCAGCATTTGTACACAGAGCCCAACACTTCTACCAATTTCCACAAGGAGGCCATAGGGTAACAAGTTATACATCTACTAAAGCTTCATAAATCAATTTGAGAGCTAATGTTATAGAGGTCAGCAGAGAAAGCATCTTCAGTGATCATTGATAACCAGAAAAAATCACTCACAGGAACTGTGAGTTACTGAGGAGTATTACTGAAACAAAGTATTCCAAAGGAGAATGTAAGAAATAAAATGTTTTCTTTTGATAATGCTGCAAAATTTCAAATTGTTTCTGTTCTAAGCCTGCAAAACAGAAGCCTTAATAAAATTGTTATTTTTATTGAAACTTCTAGATAATACAATTGATAATCATGGAAAAGGAAAAAAGATAGATGTATCAAAACACATAAGTAACAATCTAAGAAAAATAGTATAAGTATGTAGTCAGTTCCTAGGTATAGATCAAACATGTAATGTTATGTAGATGTCACTGAGCAGCAGAAGTGATGACTGTTGCTATGTATAGTCTTTGCTACAGGACATTTTACCAGGTTAAATTCTGAGAAATTAAGAAGGAAAATTGACCATGATTTGATGAGGACTTTTTGGACCAGAGGGTAGAGACAGATGGGTGAAAAAAGACTGATCAGGGAATCTGCTGCAGAAAAACAAACCAGAGTAGAAAGAAGAAATTTGTATGTAAAAGGGCAGAAGTAATACTTTCAAACTACAGAAATGCAGTGGGAAGGAAAAAGATTTCTTTTCCAAACTTCTTAAAATCTTTATCATTCAGCAGTTCAAGCCCTTTTATATATATATATTTACACACACATATATATTTAATTATCTTGCTCCAGTTAAATAATATATAAATTTAAATGTGAAAAAATCACTGATATTTTTCACACATTCGCATCTTGAAAGAGTGATGAGAGTGTTATCCCACGCTTTTGACTCCTTTTGTTTATTTGTTTGTTTTTTTCACCTGGGGTTTTTGTTTGCTTGTTTGCCTGGTTTGATTCCATAGTTTTTAATTATTCTAATCTCAACGTTAGATGCTTTACCATACAGCATTTTTGGGAGTAAGCAGTAGGAAGTATACACCTTACTCTTGAATTTCCAGGATCTACAGACCACCAGAGTGGAGTTTTACAGGAAAAGTTTCAGCATTAAAAATTCTGTATGTTTCTAGCCTCTTCCTACAGTCCTTAATGCTCAGAAAACAGAAGGCTTTTGAAGTTCATTTAGTGTGTATTGCTCTCAGCTGGATGAGAAATACTTTAATTCATTTCTTCTCTAGAGCTGAGACAAACTGAATAGTTTATGGGATCTTAAACTGAATATTTATCTTCCTGTGATCCTCAGGAGAATTTGAGAAAGAGAAAAAAATTATGGCAAATTATTTTGATACTATCATTTTTCCCCGAACTATAGCTGTCTTTCCTGAAAATTGGCCTTGAAAACTAAATACAATCCAAGTCAACCAAGTATATCATCAGAAGTGGAATGTGTCTGAATTAATATGTGAATTGATGTTCTTGTTGACTATGGTTTTCAATATTTTTTTTCTTGGAAATCAGATACCCATTACAGTATTTCTTCCATGATACCCCTTGTGGAAAAGGTATTTATTAGATTTATGAGACACTACTGAAAATTCATGCACGTTTTTAGAAGAACAGAAGGCCATCATATTTGAATGATATGCAAATAAGAGATAAAATAGTTGGTCATACTTCTATGAAAGTATGAGCCAGATTCTGCAGTGGATTGACTCTGTTCTAAGCAGCTGTATCTGAAAGCTTAAGGTATTCTACAATTTTACTATATAAGTCTTTAGAATCTTTATTAGCTTTACATGCCAAAATTTTGGTAACAGGGAAACTGCAGGGATGACTCCTATGAAAAGAGACTATGCTGGGAAAAATCAGCTCAAGCTGGCTCAAATATGGATCCACACCTGACAAAGTTGAACCCGTTACCTATATTAGTGGCACCTCTGTGATATCATGTTTTAAAGAGATGGTAAAAAATGCTGCGCAGTAGATTTGGTAGAGGATTGAGAAATATGAGTGAAAAAACTGTGCAGGCACCAAGATCAAATAAGAAGGAAAAGGAGGAGGTGCTTCAGATACTGCAACAGAAATTGTCCTGTAGCTCATGAAGAAGACTGAGGTGACACATGGTGTGCCCCTGGATCCCATGGAGGATCGCAATGAAGCAGATATCCACCTGCAGCCTGTGGAGGAGCCTACAGGGGACCTTTTCAACCATGAATGAAGTTGCAGCTTGCAGAGGCCTCCCACGTGAGCAGGTTCGTAACAGGTGACAAGCCCCACGGAGAGAAGCCCAAATTATTGAGGGTTTTCTGAAAGAAGTTGTGGGATCCATATTAGAGAAGTTTGTATTTGAAGGTCTCTAAACTCTATCACATAGAGGAAGCCCACAATGAAGCATTTCTTGAAGCATTGCAGCCCATGGAAAGGAATGTGGGAATAGGACTGTATCCCGCTGGAGGGATCTCACACTGTAGCAGGGTACCAGTGTGAAGAGGAAAGACCAACAGAAATGAAGCTTTATGAGCTGACTTCAACCCACTTTCTCCGGGTCCCTGAGATATGTGAAGTGAGGTGATAGAGAAGACAAGAAGAAATTTGAACCTGGAAGGAAGTGAGCTGAGAGAGGGTTGGTGGCTTTAGTTTTGTTTTCAGTAACTAGAAATCAATTTCAGTAACTAGAAATCAACTTGAAGTAAACTGAATCAAATCTCTTCTGCCTTTTTGCCCAGGTGAGCAAACTACCTGTCCTTATTTCAAACCACGACCTTTCTCATTTTTTGTCTCAATTTCGTCTCTCTGCTCTTTCGAGCACAAGGAGTGATAGACTGGCTTGGTGGGTATGTGGTGGCCAACCAAGGTCAGCCCATAATAGAACCACAAATATTTTCTATAGTTAGAATGCTACTGCATGCACACACATACATACACACACACCCACATACTGGTGTCAGGAGCCTTCTCTCTTGCTGAGGAACACACATTCTCCTTCTGAAATGATTGAATCAATGCACTATAGCTTTAAACTCATGGAGATCTTCATAAGCTAATCCTTAGCTTCTATAAATTCATGTTCCTTCCATGTAATTCAATTTTCAGTGCTAGAAAAACTGAAAATTATATGCGTTGCACAATCATTTGATAAGAAGGATCAAGGTAAGCTTTTTTCGGTAGCACATGTATCAGTGTTCAGACTGTGCTTTATATTGACTCATATGAATAGGAATTTAGCTGATTCTGCTTTCAAACAGATTTGTATACTGAATCTTTTCATGTGACATTTCATGAATCATTTCAGTATTAAAATTACAAAAAAATACATAAATTTTTTTTAAATAGTTGCCTGTAAGATCTTTACCCAATTTGACTTAAAACAACAGTGTCAGAATAATAACACCCATTTCAGAAAGTGCTGTAATAGGATAGAAGTCAGGTTCCTTATAAAAATCCCAGAGGAGAAATACTAGTGTTTTTTGCATGTATTGTCCCGATCTTCCTAAACTGAGGTTTGGAATGGCTTGTGCACACAGAACAAATACTAAAAGAGTTCTATTTTGCTGGATTTAGGATATAGGGCTGCTGTAATATTGCTACCAATTTAAAAGCTATTCAACAGCCTACAGGAGATCTGCATTTTGATGCAAATAGTATTCTCTCAGTCATTAGAGGTTTTAGGGTATAGGCTAGGGATTAATATTTATAGCTGCCTAGAGAAGTAGAAATTAATCTCATAGTGTAGTTTAAGACTTGTTTTTACTCCTTATTTCCTTATTGAAAGGAAAAAGGAAGAGATATAACGGTTCTGAAACACAGCTAAGATGCCTGAATTTTGCATGTCTGTGAGGTTAATCTTTCTGCTCTAAAGCAGATAGGTAAAAAAAATATGAGTTTTGATATCTTTTTCTTTCATCAAAATTCTTTTTCAGATATGAGAGACAGGTTTTCAAACCATGACATTCTTCTGAAAAGAAAAATTGCCAATTCTCATCCACCACTGCACCATCATTTCTCCCAGATCACTTCATAACTCCCCAGTGAACCAAGCAAGATGTGTTGCAAGCATTGTCATACCATGAACCTTACAAGAATTTTATATTAAGTTAATAGTGAGAGAGATAGTATTGATTATGACCCCTCTATCGTCTATCTCTGTAGAAAAATATCTCATACAAAGCACCAAAGAATCAGTGTTAACAAAGTTATGCAACCATGAATTAAGACTAGGTAATGATAAGAAAGTTAAGAGACAGAATCAACATATTCATAAATCTCAGGTTTCTATGGATTTTAAATTCAGTTCCACAAACCCATTTCACCTCTTCTTTTAAAATTATTCTTTGAAAGGTAAACTCACTACAGAATATGGCATTTTCTTTTAAACGGGAAAGTGAAATATAAACTTCAAAAGATGATCAGAAAAGATATATAGATGTGAAGCAATTAATTGTATTTGTTAAGTAAGTCAGGTACCTACATTTAAAACTTAGAGCAGTAAAGAAAATTCTCAATAAAGAAGAAAATTCTCAGTTAAAAAATCCCTCCAAAGACTCCCAGACACACTAGGCAAAGGACAAATGTGGTTTCAACAGTTTTTCCCCAATTAATAAAAGGTTAGGATCACTTACATATATTTTAAACACCCCAAAATTAGATAATCTTTTACTTAACCCTAATCCTAATCTAATTCTGCACACCCCCCCAATATATTTAAGAAAAGTTAACCAACTGTGCAAGACAATGCGTCACTCTGAACACCTGTGAAATAAAATGCTCATGAAAATATTTGCAAAGAGTTAAATATTTGAATAAAAGTACCACTTACTTGTTTTTATGAAGTGTGCTTTATTGCCCTGTTGAGGATGTGGAGTGATTGAGCAGACAGGTGGGAATTTGTACCTTAATCAAGGCAAGCCACCACATCTTGCTTATATTCTCAGCCAGTTGTAGTCTGAAAAAATGCATTACCTTCATGGACTGCCTCTGATAGGCCTGGGGATGAACTCTAAGAAGTTTATCTGTTTCTGTCTATGTAAGTTTGCCCTTAAAACGGAAGTACAAAGCAACTTTTTCCATGGCAACTGCAGCAACGAAGTTTAGCTCATGTTTTGTATTCCCATATAATATGCTGCCCATGACAACTTGACCTCAGAATTATCACTTTCAGCCTCTTCCCCTGTACTTTCCAGCTCTTTCACAGAAATGCTGACTTGCTGAGTTTCTTTTTCCCAGTGACAGACATTATTTCTATTTCAGTGAGTTCAGAGATCTGTTTACTGTGACTGATAGCCTGAGTGTGTGTGCTGATAGGCCAGCTTAATAAAGTATTTCATTTTTCTTAATCTGCCATAATTTTTCTCAGAATTCAAAAGAACTTTTTTTTTTTTTTTTCATTTTGAGGCCTTCATCCTCTGCAGCATTTGAATTAAACTGATCAGTTGAAAAATTTTTGATGGATAAAAAAGGAAAGAGTGTGATAGGGCAAAGACAATTTAAGTCTTGTTTTCTTAAAAAAACAGGAGAATCTAAGAAAAACTTGTCTGAAGCTAATCGGTAGAGAAAATTACAGACACAACCCATTTACATTGCAAGTATCTTCCTCAGCCATGTACAAGCCCTTTTCTCAGTTCTTAGTCTAGGATTCTGATTTCTTCACTAAGGAGAAATCTTTCAACTACCTTTTGTGTAAAACTGCATATTAAGAGCACTTAGAAAGAGAGTGGAACATATGGGCTCCTTTTTTGGCAAAGACTAACTAATGTCTAGACCATACCCCTTCACCAACTTCTGTAACCAATAACTTAGACACATTATGTCCTCTTCCTTTGCGTCCTTTCTTTTGTTGTTTGCTTGTTTTAGGGGTTGGTTTCGTATAGTTGTTTGGGAATATTTTTTTCTTACTTATTACTTCTCCTCTAACAATATGAAGTAACTAAATATCCACAACTTTGCATTCAGCCTGAGTGGTAGTTTCCTGATAAAAATATTCCGAGGAAGTTAGAGATTTTTTTTTTTTTCATCTGGAAAGTGCATTGAACCTAGCAATCTTTGACAAAGGCAAAGTCTCAATCAGAGAGGTGTTTTTAGAGCATGACTAATACACAGTGACAGGATCTGACTCTTTACAGACTATCACTTACTTTTAAGTGCCATAACTGTCAGCCTATGAGTTATTCATGTCTTTTGGACTACTCTTCATTCCTCCTATTGAAGCTATGTCACTATGAAGGAAAGAATTCAAGATTTATGAGGTTAGAAAGAGTGCTGAGAAGTGAATATAGCTAAATATCTTTACAGCTGAATCCACTACAAAGAAAGGAACTCGATTTTCTGGGGTTTTATTCAGCATGCTTTGACAGAGAAACATAGTCTATTTGATCATAAACATTTTTTTTAACTGTTTTTTTTTTTTTATATCAACCAATGTGGACAGATATGTGAGGGTTCTAAGTTTACTTTTTCAAGCTTCAGAAACCTCTATGGGTTTAAAAGGTAGGCGTTGGAACTGGGAAAAAAGCTTGTGCAAGTTCATTTTGCTATATGCTAGAGAATGAATTTAGGAGAGAGAATTTTTAAAACAGCAGCAGCTGAACTTCTGGGAATACACATTTTGTTTTCATATGTCCTGGCCTATAACCTCCTAGATTAAAGTGCTATGATTTCTACTTCGATTTCTAGTTCTTTCATCTCTGCAAGATAAACCCTGTTACATGTCTCATATTTCTTGTAAGTTTTCCTTTCTATTACCCAGACTCTCGACTTCCCAAGCCACTCTAACATAGGGATAGAGTTTTTCAAACATCTGTACTATCATCCTTTTTGATTTGGTGATGCTTAATTTCCTTCATGACCTTCTTTCACACTGATAGACACATAGTACAGTAGTTTCACGAATACAAGCCGCACGGATTATAAGCCGCACCCCCGGTGCCTCGACAATGTTGCTGTCTTTGTCAATAGATAAGCCGCACCCCGAATATTAGCCGCACTTTCGTTCGTCGCGAGAATCCGTGCGCAGCTTTCACAAATTGGCCAATTAGTAACAGGATCGCGGCATAGCGGGCTTTACTGGCTCGGGGCGGGGCCAGGCAGGCTCGGCCCGCTCATGGTTGCCGACGGGGCCGGGTGGCCCAGCTCAGCGCCACGGCTCGGCGGGGCTGGCCGGATGGTGCTGCCGCCGCCGCCGGGCTCGCTGGCCCCCCTCTCCCGTCAGCACCGCCCCGCTGCCGCGTTCGCTCGCCCGGCCGGCGGGCTGCCGCCGCCGGGCTCGCCGTCCGCCCCGCTGCCGCTTTCGCTCGCCCCGCGCCGCGCCTCGCGAGCGCCGCGCCCGCCCCGCGCCGCGCCCGCCCCGCGGCGCTTTCGTGGCTCGCGGCGGCGCTTTCGCGGTTCGCGGCTCGCGGCTCGCGGCTCGCGGCTCGCGGTTCGCGGCTCGCGGTTCGCGGCTCGCGGTTCGCAGCTCGCGGCGGCGCTTTCGCGGCTCGCGGCTCGCGGTTCGCGGCTCGCGGCTCGCGGTTCGCGGCTCGCGGTTCGCGGCTCGCGGTTCGCGGCTCGCGGCGGCGCTTTCGCGGCTCGCGGTTCGCGGTTCGCGGTTCGCGGCTCGCGGTTCGCGGCTCGCGGCTCGCGGCGGCGCTTTCGCGGCTCGCGGTTCGCGGCTCGCGGCGGCGCTTTCGCGGCTCGCGGCTCGCGGCTCGCGGCTCGCGGCGGCGCTTTCGCGAGCGGCGGCGCTTTCGCTCGCCGGGCGGCGCTTTCGCGAGCGCCGCTTTCGCTCGCCCCGCCGGCAGGGCTGCCGCCGCCACCAGGCTCGCCGGCCGCCCCCTCCCGTCTGCACCGCCGCCGCGTTTCCTCGCCCTGGCCGGCACTGCAGGCCCCCACACCGCGGGGCTCCCCCACGCTGCTGGCCCCGATTATGCTGGGCTTCCCCCGCTGCCAGGCAGCCCCACCCGCCGGCCTTCCTGCTTCTGCCATGCTCCCCTGCACTGCTAGCCCCAGTTCTCCCGGGCTCCCCCGCCCTGCTGGCTCAGGCTCTGCCGCCCGCCCCCGACACTGCTGGCCCCGCCTCTGCCAGGCTTTCCCACCTCTGCCGGGGCCGGCCGGGCTCCAGCTTGGCTTGGGGCTGCCGCGGGCTCTCACTTCCGTGTTGGCAGCTTTTAGAATTTTGTTAATAGATTAGCCGCCCAGGAATATTAGCCGCACTTCCGGGTTTCCACCAAAATTTTGGTCAAATTGGTGCGCCTTGTATTCGTGAAATTACTGTACCTTGCTCACCCAATCTTAGAAATCATTATTCTTTTACTCCAGACAACATGTAAACCATTATAGTTAAATCTCAGGTTTAAATAAATAAGCTCTCAGTTGAAGGCCATTCCCCAACCCATTATTGCCCTGAGAAAGAAAGAAGAATGAACTAGAGCATATACCAATTTCTAAGGCATTCTTTAAATTTTCCCATGTTGAGACTATTTCACACAGACAAAAGTGACTAGCCCTTTGCAGATAAAATTTGCCCACTGTGGGAAAGCTTCAAATAAATACACTAGTGATGTTTACCTACGCCATGTAGGAGAAAAGTCTTTGTGGTACCTTAAGTGCATAAATACCACCTGGGTTTTCAGTGATGGCAAAGGGGATTATTTAATCTGTATATCTGTCTGAGAGTTTTCTTCTGGAGAAATTTTTGAACCCACTGAGTGGTTTAAAGCAGTTTTAACACAGGGGTGGAAATCTGAAACATATGTTATTTCTAGTTTCACAGAAATAAGTGCTTGGCTAGTGCAGGGAGAGAGGTCTAATTACTTTCAAACTGTCACACAAATCTTCACTAAGCTGTCCTATTTCTTTAGGGAACAAGATCCCACAATTTATTTTATTGAAAACAAATTTACTGAAGATTTTTTGTATTAAAATTAAATTGATTAATCAGTGAAAAGACACATATGTGTATAAACAAGACTTCACTACAGCCAGTACTCTAATTGCTGTGGCACAGAAAACTGTATCCTGACCTATTAAAGAAGTGAATAATTTGAACTTTAATGTAGTACTTTAGATTTTTATTTATTCATATCTTAAGTCTGTTTCTATTTGAAAATAAATTATTTACTTCTGATTCTCCATTTATTTTAATAACATAGGTTTTAAGAGTCTAAAACATGATTTTAAGTTACTGTGAGGAAGTAAAATTCTAATTTAAAGAGTAGAAAGTTGTTATTTAAATTTGAACCCTGTCTTTAGAATTGCCTAGTGACTATGTTGTTGTATATAATGTGATTGTAGTTGGTATATATATATATACATATATATACATATATATTTACTCAGCATTTCCACTGAACAGTCTGGATAACTTAGACAATTGAGTTTCTCTAACACGGGCTTGACAATATCTAAACTGAAACATCTCAATTTTAGGCACATCTAGCTTTTTCTAGACCTAGCTCAAGCATTCTTCAATGAGTAATTCACAGATAAAGATACCAAAACTAATGAAAGTAAACTGAGTTTGGAACTTTTTTTCACCTAGAAAGGAAAATTTATGATTTGAACAAATATCTCCACCAGTTCCATGTCCTTCTTGTTGGGGGCCCCTGAGCAGAATGCAGCATTCCAGGGAGGGTTTTGAGAGGGCAGAGTAGAGGTGAAGAGACACCTCCCCCTGCCTTCTGGCCATGCTACTTTTAATGTACCCTAGGATACATCTGGATATCTAGGTTTTGAGTATGCACTACACATTTTTAAGATTGTAGTTTTAACAGTATAATCAGGGTGTATATTTCCAACTAACTCTAATTACATTTAGGCTTTTGACAAGCAAACATAATGTGAAAAAGTACACTCCATGGAAATCATTGTCAATGGAAAAATTATTTCATTTTTAATCTTTTATCTTTAAATAAGTTCTTATCTTCAGAAAATAACTTATTGATAAAACTAAGACAGCTGACATAACAATGCAAAAAAACCCTCTATCTTTGCCTAATTTTCTTTGTGTTTCTTAATCACTTTTGATTGAATTTTCTAGCACCTTTATATTCTGCACTCTACCTCCAAATAACTTGCAAATCTGTTTTGGGATACCTTTCTCTAATTCTCAGGCTGTACTCCATAATGCCAATCCTGAGTTTTTGAAATCAACTGCACAGTGCTAGCAAACGTCACAGGAAAATTTGGTCTCTGAACAGCTACTATCAAAAGTTGAAAAAACAATCTGCGTAGAGAAATTAGGTCTGAAGGCAGAAGGTGGTTTTAGGGTAAGCAGCAGCATACTGGAGCCGTGAGGGAAATTTAAGAGGATTAGTGTAAATAGCATGTGTGTGCCTGGAGGCAGAAGATATTTTTTTAAAGGTCACCCACAACTAAACATGGACTTGCAATTGTCGATATATTTTTTGTTACTTGCACACTGCTTGGACCGCTATCTATAGAAATCTTCATTACAAAAAGAAAAAAAAAAAAGAAAGAAAGAAAAAGTATTCTTTTCATACATTTTTTAATCATTGATTTAGACATTTAGGAGAATCACAGTAAATTGCAATATTATATAGAAGGTTAATATAACAGTAAAAATGAAGCTGATTCTTCTACATAACTGAACAACATAGCTGCTACATAATGCTATATATACTAGAATATTATTTGCTGTGTCTTTTTAGAGGTTCTTTAATTTTCCTAAGAAATAAAAACATAGACTCTTTGAAAGTAGTCACGCAACAATCACTGTAATACATGACCAGTCCATTATTTTCCATTAATTTAATAATACCAGGTATATAATTTCTCTATTGGTTCCACCTAAATGTATTAGTCAAAACAGCTCACAAAAACAAACTGAAAGCTGAATTGAGTCTAAATTCTACTACTCAGATATACTGCGTGTTACAATCAAATAATGGGATTATACCCCATATTCCTAGAACCTACTCTTGAATTATTTTTCCTAATGGTATTATTTAATGGGAAATAAACTATAAGTACCAAAGGAAATTTACCTACTTTGTGAACTAACTGTGACTACACTCTATTGAAGGTATGTAGCCATAAGAACCACAGGCTACAATACATCATCTAGGAGGATTAACTTATTTTACTATTGCTTTAGCATTCCTGCCATAGAATTAAGTTCGCACAAGAATATTTTTGATTTAAAGAATCTTGAACCATGTTGATAAGTTTAATGGATAGACCTTTGAATTATAACATGCATTCAATGACTCAGCAGATTAATAGGTCATCTAGCAAACATGAGTTTTACCTCCAGTATGTAAAGAACAAACATCTAACACAATCTCATCAGATCATTGGTAAAATACACCACATGTACAAATAAAACATTTGTTTGTCCTATTAAAATGTCAAGTTTTATTAACTAGAGGAGGTCTCCAGCCAGTTTTAACACATGTGCATGTTAATTTACTGTGATATAAAGGTAAACAAGAGAATGTAACCAATGCATCTTGATACAGATTTATAGTCTCAAGTATTGCTGTTCTCAGGGGAATTAATAGCTGAGTGCAGTGAACATTAAATTCCTCTAGAAGTCCGATGCCTGTGCAATATAAGAAGCCTGGCTCAATGCAATCTGTACTGTGGTCTCACACAGGCAGCATGCTGACCTAGTGGGAAGTGGGATAAAAGAAGCTTATATGAATTGTACAAATAAAAAGTGACCTAAACAACTTACAGTAGTTTCACGAATACAAGCCGCACGGATTATAAGCCGCACCCCCGGTGCCTCGACAATGTTGCTGTCTTTGTCAATAGATAAGCCGCACCCCGAATATTAGCCGCACTTTCGTTCGTCGCGAGAATCCGTGCACAGCTTTCACAAATTGGCCAATTAGTAAGAGGATCGCGGCATAGCGGGCTTTACTGGCTCGGGGCGGGGCCAGGCAGGCTCGGCCCGCTCATGGTTGCCGACGGGGCCGGGTGGCCCAGCTCAGCGCCACGGCTCGGCGGGGCTGGCCGGGTGGTGCTGCCGCCGCCGCCGGGCTCGCTGGCCCCCCTCTCCCGTCAGCACCGCCCCGCTGCCGCGTTCGCTCGCCCGGCCGGCGGGCTGCCGCCGCCGGGCTCGCCATCCGCCCCGCTGCCGCTTTCGCTCGCCCCGCGCCGCGCCTCGCGAGCGCCGCGCCCGCCCCGCGCCGCGCCCGCCCCGCGGCGCTTTCGCGGCTCGCGGCGGCGCTTTCGCGGTTCGCGGCTCGCGGCTCGCGGCTCGCGGCTCGCGGTTCGCGGCTCGCGGTTCGCGGCTCGCGGCTTGCGGCGGCGCTTTCGCGGCTCGCGGCTCGCGGTTCGCGGCTCGCGGTTCGCGGCTCGCGGTTCGCGGCTCGCGGCGGCGCTTTCGCGGCTCGCGGTTCGCGGCTCGCGGCGGCGCTTTCGCGGTTCGCGGCTCGCGGTTCGCGGCTCGCGGCGGCGCTTTCACGGCTCGCGGTTCGCGGCTCGCGGTTCGCGGCTCGCGGCTCGCGGTTCGCGGCTCGCGGTTCGCGGCTCGTGGTTCGCGGCTCCCGGCGGCGCTTTCGCGGCTCGCGGTTCGCGGCTCCCGGCGGCGCTTTCGCGGCGAGCGGCGGTGCTTTCGCGAGCGGCGGCGCTTTCGCTCGCCGGGCGGCGCTTTCGCGAGCGCCGCTTTCGCTCGCCCCGCCGGCAGGGCTGCCGCCGCCGCCACCACGCTCGCCGGCCGCCCCCTCCCGTCTGCACCGCCGCCGCGTTTCCTCGCCCTGGCCGGCACTGCAGGCCCCCGCACCGCCGGGCTCCCCCACGCTGCTGGCCCCGATTATGCTGGGCTTCCCCCGCTGCCAGGCAGCCCCACCCGCCGGCCTTCCTGCTTCTGCCATGCTCCCCTGCACTGCTAGCCCCAGTTCTCCCGGGCTCCTCCGCCCTGCTGGCTCAGGCTCTGCCGCCCGCCCCCCACACTGCTGGCCCCGCCTCTGCCAGGCTTTCCCACCTCTGCCGGGGCCGGCCGGGCTCCAGCTTGGCTTGGGGCTGCCGCGGGCTCTCACTTCCGTGTTGGCAGCTTTTAGAATTTTGTTAATAGATTAGCCGCCCCGGAATATTAGCCGCACTTCCGGGTTTCCACCAAAATTTTGGTCAAATTGGTGCGGCTTGTATTCGTGAAATTACTGTAATACAATCAAGTACATGAGTTGTTTCTCCCTTTTCTAAATAATTTTCACTCTTATTAAGCACTTTCCCATAGTTTTCACTTCTAATTTCAATACAACATGTACAAAATTTTATATCAATTGATATAAAGTATATATATTGATATACATTGATTTAATGTATAACAATAGAACTTTGGCAAATAGGTGAAAGTTTCTTTGTACAGAAACTTATTTAGAAGCAAAGTGAGGCTTTGTTCTTACACAATAGCAACAACAAATCAGTAAAAACATGTAAAAACAATTCTAAAAGCCACTAATTTCCACTAGTCCTGTTTCACAGAGAGGAGGAAAACTGATAAATATTCCGCAAATGGTCCCCGTAAGAGCATACTACCATTTACTTTTAGAGCCTAGGATTAAGAGAAGTTCTTAAATAGAGTTAAACCTGGAAACGGCAAAAAGGAAAAGAGGAGACTAAATAAGTTCCCATACCACCATTTCCAAAGGGGCAAGGATAGTCTCACATGCTGTTTGTGCTAAAAAATTTTATTCTACAACTGTGCAAAACAACTGCAATAGTAAAGTTTAAGGATACATTACTAAAACCTGCTGTGTCAAACCTTATTACTGCTTGAGGCTATTTTCCCCAATATACATTAAAATAGAGGAGATTATTTTTTTCTGAAAGACTAAATATTATAAAAGGTTATTCACTATTGACAACCAGATGCATACCATTTTTTTTCTCACTGATATACTACACGTGACTGGAGTCCAAAAAGTTTTATCTGCCAAATGAAAGTTTCTGTTGTGATTTATAATCTCTGTGAAAAGTATCTATGAAAAGTAACGGTGGACAAGTATTTTTGGTCTTAAGGTCACTCCTTTTTTGTTATTACAAACAGGCGATACTACTTTATTTGTTCCTAATACTATTTAAGAAATAATATACTGCCAAAAAACTTGTACTTCTTGTTTTTTCCTCCATTGTTATTATTGTTGTTGCTGTTATTATTGCTACTATTATTATTAATTAAAATTACCATAATAATATTCTTACCATCACCATAGTAATATTTTAATGTGTTTCAATTATTAAACTTTTCTTATGTGAACCCACAGGTTTTATACTTTTCTGATTCCCCTCCCTGTCTCACAGGGGAAGGGGAGAGGAGAATGAGTGAATAACTGGGTGGCACTTAGTTGCTGGCTGGAGTTATAAACACAACAAAAACTCTAATTTGACATGTGTGTAAGACCATATATTCAGAAAACAAACAATAAAAACCCCATAGTTTTATTTTATTGCACTTCCTCACTAGATCCTTACTACAGTAGGCTGACAGGATCTGTAGAGTCTGTTGAAGGGCACAGTGCATACCCAGGCTTCAAAGGAGGGGTATAATAAAGGGGCAGCAGAAGGAGCCATAGAACCTGCCCTTACAGAAGAATAATCAACTAACAGTGCATGAAACTGCATCAGTATTCAGAGTGGAAAAATGCACGGTTGTCTAGTACTAGTGACCTTCTATTAAAAAAGAGGGAAAACTATAGCAAAAGAGCTTGTTATCGCCTGGAGAAAACAGGTTTGATAGGTCAAAGGATCTTCTCAGAAGAAGACAAACTTGAGACAGGTTTTGTGGCTGACTAACAAAAGTCAAAAGGAGAATGAATAGAGAAAAAAAGCACCAGAATGGCTTAGAGCAATCCCTTCTGAGCAATAAATATGAAAGCCCTGATGGGTTTAAAAAATACATCTGAAAATCAGAAAGAACATTGACAAAATATTGGTAAGAGAGTGATATATGTATATTCCTTCTTTAATAGGTATACATATGCCATGATTTTCCATGAAGCTTTGTCTTATTTTTCAACTTTATTGTGCTCTTTAAGTAGACCTATAAACTATAGGATCTGTGAAAGTGATAGCAGGGTACTTGTGAAAGGACATAAGTTATTTGGAAGTATTGAACATGTGTCCGGTGGAGCAAGCAAATGAGTTTGATTATGAGCTAGATACCCAATTTGGAAAGTTCTGAAAAAATGTTCTTTATTAAGGTTTTGAGGAAAAGATAATGAGGACTGAGGAAAGTCAGAACTAGGTTTTACTTGGATCAAGGGAAAGTTGAAAACAATGAACTGGATTTTCAGACCCTGAAGGGAGAATTTAATTAATTATTGAAATAAATTAAAACATGTGAATGTCTTTTGCAGCTTATTTTTCAAGAGACTTAATTAAAAACACTCATATAGCTATTGGAAAAAAAATTACTGTGGGAGTACTTGTGTTTCTTTTCTATTGTTTGGTGCTCTTATTCATTATCTTTCTCTAAAATTAGTATTTAAAATTTTATTTTAATTTTGTTAGAAATTATTTTGATGTGCCACATAGCTAAAAAGAAATAAAGAAATCAGACCCTTTTTTGGTCTTCTTGATTTGACTTTTTGAAGATTTTCTGCAGCACCTTCTGTGACCTAACAGCAGAAAATCACGTTGTAATGACAATGCTTAGCATTGTGTAATCACTGCTTATGAGTATTAATAGCTGAGATCACAGCTTGACTGTTCCATTTAGCTGTAGTTTCTCATTGCTATTCATTATGAGCTGAAGGGTTACAAGAGGCAGAAGACAGAGAAGAACTAATTTTGTGCTGCTTTTCACCAGTATCAGTGGTTAGAAATTTTTAATCCGTAAGCATGTTATGTTTCCTACTGTGGGAGATACAGTGCAATACAGAAATAGGAAAATTACTGCTTGCAAAGAAATGCTACATTTTGAATCTATCTGGGAACAATGATGCTTGCTTGAGTTTTACCTGAAAGAGAAAAAAAAGAATGACTATGCTTTATATAAGCAGCAGGGTATTTTTGTACTCAAGAGAATGGAGACACAAGAATCAATGAATTAAATAGTGATGCTTTTAAGAAAAACTTTTCAGCTGCTGCTTACATGCAGGTACAGAGGGTACAGAAGAAAGCAGACCTTAAAACACGAAAGAGTCCACTAGCTAATAACCATTTACTTTTTTTTTTTATTTCCTTCTTGAATTGGAGTGAGGGGAATGTATATATCCTGTAATTGCCTTGTGTGTCTTATTAAACTGAATGTAATATATAATTCTGGTGTGTTTTTTTCTCAGTACAGATGAAGAATGTGTTTTTTACAAATTACATTTGATGCATTTTAGTGAGGAAAACATTCTGGTCTAGTCTATACTGGCACAGGGTAAAACATTAACACAACTAACTCCTTCATGTGCTTTGGATAAGGCAGATGTGACTGGCTGTTTTGTTCAGGAAATGCAGGCACAGAATCTGATTTAAAAATAATTTATTCAATATCTGATTTTTATGTGATCAAGTATATGAATCTGCATATTTTATTCAAATAGAGAGTGACAGTTATGTCTGGATAGACTGAGTTCTCCGTAGTCTAGATTTTTTTTGACAGCAGTGCAGAATATTAAGATTAATGTATATATCTATATAGCCACCAGATGTCCCTTTGTCCTTCATCACTACCTGTTCGTGCTGAACTATGCAAAATACTACCAAGCACCTCTCAGTACATTTACTATGACTGCACTTTGGTGTTCATTTATGTGAAATTCATTTGAAATCATTGCCAGATCTGATTACAATTTTGCAAGTAGAAAAAAAAACAAATTACTGAACCTCTTTTAGCTGTTTGCAGGTCCTAAATAGTGTCAGAAAGAGTATCTCTGTGATTACATATTTTGTACAGATGATTATACAAATTATGTCTCCATGTAGTTTACCATGACTCCATTTTCTTTGTGATTCTTTAGGACAAATGTTCTGAGGCTTCATATCAGTTGTTTAGCATCCTCTAGAAGTAGAGAAGAAATAAAGAATACATCTGGGAAATATGTTCCCCTGGAAACAGGTGCGCAAGAACTTATGCATGCCATTTTTTGCATCCTTTGGTTCTGCAGAAAGAGATCTTCATATTGGCTTACAAACCCCCCTGTAAGTTTTCATATGAACAATATATTTTATTTTTTGAAAAACTGTCCTGTAAGGTCTTAATTCTTAATTTTTTTTTAATATTTAGTAAGACAGAAAAAAAGGGAAGAAATATTTCTTACAGCTGTCAACTGTACAGCTGTCATCCAATTCTTTGTATCCAAAACCCTTGCTTTAGCAAATGATGGTCAATGTTCAAGTAAATTGAACTGGTTATACATAAATAAAACATTCTTTATTTTACACAAGTCTGTTAAAGCTATCAGTACATTTTCTCTCTGAAATGAATTTGCTTTGACATAACTTACTGATCAATTCTGAGTTTTCCTTAGTAATGGAATAATGGCAATGCAGCAACTATGTGGCAAGTGCTTTTGGTGTCCTCATCAAAAACTCCCTACTGGTAGTCTCTTCCCTTCCTTCCCCATGTAGCTCTCTGGTTCTTCTCTGAGGAAGTAATGATGCAAGGTTGAAGATTGTAAATGTAAGTGTGTTTTCAGGCAATAATAAAATAATAAATTGATTATTATTTCTTAAAATAATCAGGAAAGTGATTACGCTTTTAGGAACGAAAATATGATAGAAATTTTGTGAAGAGATATGAAATCATTAGTGAACCAGACTGGTTAGTTTAGTGATGACCACTGAAAGTCTTCATCATTCTTTATTCTCCCTCCATTTGCTGACAATGAAGAAATATGGATGCTGGCATGAGGGCAACTATCTAGAACCTAGAGCTGTATAGAGAAATTACACTGACCATTTGTGTCTAAAGCATATTCTCAGGACTGACTTCCTACTTGGAGTTAGGGAAATTTAACAGCATATACATCCCTTGTCAGATACAGTCTATAACGCTGAATGACATACTGTCCTGGGGATAAAGCCAGGTGAAAGCTAAGTAGTTTGCATGACTTGATGTTAGCCAGTTTATAAGTTTATAAAAACATGCCTGCATGCTGGTAGAGTTTATGAACTAGTACTCTTGATTCACTGTCCATTCTGTGGAACAGAATCACAAAATCACAGAATAACTAGGTCAAAAAAGACCTTTAAGATCATCTAGTCCAACCTATGACCTAACATCTCTTTATCAATTTAATCATGGCTCTGAGTGCCACATCCAGTGTTTTTTTTAAAAACCTCCAGGGACAATGACTCCACCACCTCCCTGGGTAGATGATTCCAGTGCCCAATCACTCTTTCAGTGAAGAATTTTTTTTCTAACATCTAACCTCAAGACCTCTCATTCTGTCAGTTGTTGCCTAGGAGATGAGACTGACCCCTACTTGGCTACATCCTCCTTTCAGGAAGTTGTAAAGAGTGATAAGGTCACCTCTGAGCCTCCTTTTCTCCAGGCTAAACAACGCCAGCTGCCTCAGCCATTCCTCACATGATTTGCGTTCCAGAACCCTCACCAGCCTTGTTGCCTCCTCTGGATATGCTCAAGATGTGGCCTCAGTCTGCTGCCTGGCCTCCCAAATCATTGAGCAATCATGAACATTTGTCTAAAACAACCATTTGTCCAGAATCACCTTTCATGGGCTCACAGTCCCTAACAGATAGGCTCACAGTCCCTAATAGATTTTATTACTTTCTGTTTAAGGTTTTTTAGTGCATTCAAGACCTGTGTTCCTAAGGTAGTCACACTGTATATACAAGTCTTGTTTAAAAAGAGGATTCAGCAGTAAGGAAAGAGTCATATAAACAAGTTTTTGCTTGTGCTGGGTATTTCAAGCATTATCACAAAACTTATACAACAAGAAGAGAGGTGAGATACAGTCTTCCCCAAATAAGATTTTGACTGCTATAGAACTGTTACCAAGCTAAGCAACATTTATGTGTCTAGAAGGACATAAAAAAAAAAAATCTCTGTAATGGGGACATTAAATAAACTGGAGTCAATATCACTCCGAAATTCTAGATTTTGAAAAGATAGATGAAAATTAATTGTTTCCCTCTTCTATACAGAAGAGTGGGTGGGGAGTTTATAGTTTTTACTGGATTATAAAACCTTAGTCTAACTTTTCTATTAGGGATTGCTCTCTATTCCACATGGGATAACTACAGTAATGCATTGTTTTTTATAAGAAGAAATAGATTAGTACTTTCAACTTTCTTTTAAGGTTGCTTCCCTAGAGCTAGCAATTGCTCCTGCAGTATTTCAAATGAATCTTTTATAAAAGTTTTATAACCTAGTCTATTTCTTAGCTTTGATTCTACAAAGGTTTCTATATTGAAATACTTTCCATAGTGCCTTCACAGGTCATTTGGATACAGTTTCTCATTTTACTTAAGCCGTTTTCTGAAAAGATAGTGGGAGCTGTTTCAATACTTTTCTGAATTCCAAACCTGCACTTTATCCACTGTATTTTCAGAGTCATATAGACTATGTTCATAGTTTCTCCATTTTCCAATAAATCCCTATCTACCAGATATGAGATAAATAGACATTAGTAGATCTTTTTTGCTCAAGAAGTTGAAATGAGATTTTCAGATTTTGTGTAGGCTGTATTTGCATCAGTCTTGTGTTTTATTTCATGCATACAAAAGGCAATAGAAAGATTCAGAAATCAGTTACTTAATGATTTTATTGTGTCTTTATTACCCATATCTGTCCTTTTATGGATTTTTTTTTCCTTTTAGATACATAAAAGATTATAATTAAGCTCTTTATACCTTTCTTTTGTGTGGTGTTTACATCTGTCCCTTTAGTAAATAGACTTTATATCCTGATGGGATCCAAGGATATCATCTCTGACTTTAGGATTTGTTTTTTTGTTTTTCATTTTACATGCAACGTTTCATTTAATTGAGAGCAGCATGAAAATAAAGTACAGTAATTTCATGACCATAAGGCACATCAGACTATAAGGTGCACTTTTTTTTTTGCAGCAAGGAGCCATGCAGCGAACTACAAAGTAACAAATTAGTAACAGAATCACGCCATCGCGGGTTTACTGGCATGTGGTCAATTTGCAAACATTTTTCACAGATTGGCGTAGCCTTTAAATACAGGCCCAGGCATCCTCCCCATGCCATGAGCCTTGGCACTCCCGCCTGCCCACAGTGCCAGCTGGCGAGGCGGGGCTCGGGTCAGTCACAACTCATGGCGGTCCAGGGTGGCTCGGGGCTGCCCGTGGTCTGGGTTGGCTCGGGGTGGCCGCGACTCGCAACTTCTGTGGCTGGGCCAGTGGCGGCGCTTCCCTCTCTCTTCACAGCTTGTACGGGACCAGCGCTGTGTCCCTCTCTCCATGTGCAGCTCGCGCGGGGCCAGCGTCACCTCCTTCTCTCCCTGCGCCACATCCGGGGCTGGTGGCAGCTCCGTCTCTCCCTGTGTGGTGGCCAGGGACAGTGTTGGCTCCCTCCCTCCCTGCACGGCTCCTGCCGGTCATGACCGCCTGCTCCCGCCCCCGCCTCGCGACTTGGCACTCCCGCGGCACCTCCCCCCCATTGCAACTCACACTTCCAGGGTGGCAAATGTCGCAACTTTGTGCATCATATAAGGCACACCGGACTATAAGGCCCACTTCTGGGTTGGGGCCAAAATTTTAGTCAAAAGGCTGCGCCTAATAGTCGTGAAATTACTGTAACTCATAAAACTGCATTACTCTTTTCAGAAGTCTAGTTTTCACCTTCTGCTTCTCGTGTAGGTTCAGATGTTTTAATTTAATAAGTATGTATTTACATATGTGCTCCAAGGGGGCAGGATGACCCCTCTTCTGACACTGCAACCTTTATTCTTTCCTCTTTAGTTTATGCTCCCTTGATAGACTGCCTTTATGCCCTCTCATTTGCAGCATTTCAGTGCTCATTACCCCTTCAGGTCTCATATAATATTTTTTTCTCTGTACCAATAACTGCCTTTCTTAAACACAATTACCTTTGTGTAATCTTTATTAGTCTCCAACCTTTCTGTACAGTTTAATGCGTAGACAATATTTGAAGGTAGCTCAGATTTCACTGATAAGAGACAGTAATTTAATATCCTTCCTACACTTCAAAGGAGTACTGTGAATTTAGGAAACACTGGGTGCATGCTTATAAACTCACTGCTTGTAATTTTCTCTTATGCCCATCAGAAGGTGATCTGTTTAAGGGTAATCTTTATTTGTGTTTGATATCTTTCGTCTCCCAGACAGCATCTCTGTTTTCTAGTCTGTTGCTGGTTTCACACATTTCTTTCATCCTAAGCTTAAATAGCTGAAAGAATATTTTCAATTCAAATCAGGAATAGCAAGATTTAGATCTTTCCAGGCACAATTTTAACATAAAAGTGAGAGCTGAAATAGAGTAACATGAAGGAAAACAGTGCATTTAGGCAGTAAAATTGCCTTCCTTTTCCCAGCTGATTATGAGAAGATAAGGAATTCTTCTGTACCTATTATCTTATACGTGTATCAGCATGTCACAAAAGATAGACAAAGCTATGACTACATACCCTTTACACATGGGGCCTTCCCTCTAGGTTGTGTCTTCCACCCTCTAAGAGGACAACCAAACTCACTCAAAAATGGCTCATTGTTAGCAGTATGTGTCTATCAGCATAAGTTTGTCACAGAAGGAATTTAAGGATAAGTAGGGATCTAAGAATTCTCTGAAAATTTCAGCTCTATAAAATATAGAGAAGTCAGTATTTTTTAATTTCCTAAGCCTAAAGAGTTTTCAATAATGACACAAGGGAAGAAAAAGTAGAAATACATTAGAAATAGGTACACAGGTGATAAATTGTGTATAACATACATAGTGCTTCCAAAACACAAATGGAGTTAAGAAATGTTGGAATTAGTAAAAAAGCAATTGTTCAATTTTCTGACTCTCTATATATAATTAATAAGTATAATCCAAACAGCTCATCAACTGGAAAGCTGAACACAAGAGACCTTGTGAGAAAATATTGAAATATTTTTGTAATTCACATAGTTTTAAACAGTTTATCAGAAAGTAATGATGACTGAAGAGATATCACATGTTGTGGCCTGGATAGCTGGGAAAATAACTGAATTATCTAGATGCATTAATTGCATAAATATCACAAAATCTACAGATTGCTGGTATGCAAGATATCTTGCAGGTAATCTTTATAAAAGTGTAAACATTTTCACGCATAAAACTATGTGCAACAGGATTAAGTCAGAGAGAGATACCAGGTAGGGAAAAGTTTGGATATGTAGAATGAAAAACTGAAAAGCAGTTAAAACACATAATTAAAAAGAAGTGCAACCAACTCCCCATATAAAAAAAAAAAAAAAAAATATATATATATATTTAATAAGATCCATTGCAAGGAATTGAAGACTAAAATTAATATCAGAAGGACATTAGGAGAAATGTAACAAATTAAATAATGCCCTACAAATGGAAGACTTTGGATGTTTTGGCTGATGGAACCTCCTCTCTTTTTTCAAGACTCTTGAATTATGGTGTGAGTTTTTTGTATTAGATTTGGTTTATTGGTAGAATAGGATCCTAGGTTTCTCATTACTTTTAATGTATCTGAATTTTAAAAAGAGTAAAATAAAAAAATAACAAAAAGATAGCATGCATATCCATTCTTGTGAAGATGACCATTACTCTTCCTGTGCATGTACATCATGCACATTTTTGAATGATATGAAAAGAAATAAATGTAAACCATAAGCTTTAATATGAAACTACTAAAACTGATCATTTAGCAAGGATAGCACAATTCTTATACTAGTTACATTACAACTTGGTACAGAAATAAATATTTTAATTCTCTGTGACACTTATGTATATCACAGCTTATAATTCTGTAAGCTACATAGATTTTAAATATTGCCTCATACTCATTTTAAAATGTTTCCAAGTAAATGGCATATTTTTCTGCAGTTATAAAAGCACTTATAAAATCTGCCTATCCTTTCCACTAAATTTAAATTATTGCGTACTATGAACTGAAAAACTCAGCTTTCTTTTGCTCAGCATTCAAAGAGGTAATTCTGTCAAATTGCAATAGATATGATATTAAATTTTAGAATATTAAGAAGTCTAGAAAAAATGTTAGAGATGCTGCAACAGGGAAAAGTTGGGGTTTTTTAAAGTAATGTAGTAGAGTAGACCTGTAAATTTCAGTTAGCAGACACTGTATGGTATATGTTTGTTTACTGTTCACTGCTTATAATCTGAAGGTGCACTTAAAGCAGATGCACTGCAGTAATATGGGACTTGGTTTTCCATTAATTTGCTTTCTAGGTAATTGGAATTTCAATGTGCATTTCTGTTCCCTGAATTCGGAGGGAATAGAAACAAGTTTTACTTATACCTATAGATTCCACCCCACATTTAGGAATATTTCTTCTTGCAATTTAGGTAATCAACACCTGCATTAAATATGTAAAGAAACGGAGTGAAATCTGACTGGTAAAAGTAGTCAGTTATGAACAATTATACTCTTTTAAGTAAAAGTATGTTAAGAAATAGCATCAGTTTGTTTCTCCATCAAAGCCCTTTCAATTATCTCTTTAAGCTAGCAAACATAATGAAAATCAACATATCAAAGTTCTGAAGTTCTCTGTTATTGAGTATTTCTGTTGGGACTACTGCTGTGTAGAATGTGTTGAATGATGGTCACTTTAAAATACTTATTTGAGGACCATAATCTCTAATTCATATTAACCCACTGTTTTCACTCTGCATAGGATAATCATCATGTACTATTACCTTTTCCATATGACTAAATGAAAACTTATGCTCAAGTCAGTTACATCTCCACAGGAAAAAGTTGATGTCGTATTCATTTAATAGTATCATATATGATGTGCACAAATGTGAAAAGACTGAAGTGCGTTTTCTTCCTATAATGTATTTGTAGCTTCACTGAATTAATGGCTCTTTTAATTATCAGCAGTGTTAGGAAAACTATGGTATAGCTCCAAGTCATTTAGCTCTCTACTCATTATCTAGTGTTATGAAAAGGATAGCTCATGAAATTAAGCAATCTGCATTATTTACATTAGTTGTAGAACCAAGGAGTTCAATTCATCATAAGTGACCTCTGAAACAAAAGAAAGTTTAAGAAATAAAATATGGTGTGCAGATGAATAATGTGTAATTCTTAGAATATACAGTCTATTTCATTTTTTTGAGAAATGAAATCTATTGAACAAAAAAAAAAATTACAATGCTTCTAATTGTGTAATTAAGGCTTGAAGTTGCTACAAAACCTAAGATTCTGCCAAGATATTTTCCATTATATAAGACATTAGAAAATGGTGTTAGCAAATATTTAAAAGCTATTCAGTGTGTGTTACTTAACTTTATATTTTAAGTTGATTCAGATTGTATAAAAGACTTCATTTTTTGTATAGCTGTAGAACTAATGTACATACGTTATCTCCATATTTCTGCACACTGGACTTCAGTTATCTGTAAGAAAAATGTTAGAGGAATGGAGAACCTCTCCTACGAGGAAAGGCTGAGAGAATTGGGATTATGAGGAAGAGAAGGTTTCAGAATCACTTAATTGCAACCTTCTAGTACCTGAAGGAAGCCTACAAGAAAGAGAGATATCTTATAAGCACACGTAGTTACAGGGCAAGGGGAATGGATTCAAACCAAAGAGCAGGTTTAGATTATAGGTTGGAAAAAATTCTTTACTGTGAGGGTAGTGAGGCACTAGAACATGTTGCCCAGAGAAATTGTGGATGTGCTAACCCTATAATTGTTCAAGTTGGATGGAACTCCAAGAAATCTGTTCTGGTGGAAGATGTCCCTACTCTTGTCATGGGGTTTGGGAATGAATGACCTTCAAGAACCCTTCCAACCCATGCCATTCTATGATTGTATGAATCTTTGATTCTATGATTCTATATACATACAGTCAGGAGAATCAGAAGTACAAAGAGCATCATAAACTGGCATCCCTATGTCCTGTGACACAGTTGGATGATATCTTTTTAAGCCCTGTGGTTTCCCACACAGGTTCCTGTAGCACCTGGTAATCTGGAAGTCTGACATTATTTCAGACAGATCTGTGCAGGAGTCCTGGATACTAAAGAGCATCCCAAATGTACTAGTGACCTGCTCTATCAAATTACATCCCTTTTTTGGTGTCTGTTTCTATGTTCAACGTCATCTACACAGTACCACACAGACCCTGGAGTGAAGCTAGTGCTGGCTGGAACTAGGTCCAGCTTCTTCTCACAGAGAACCCCCCTGCCCCTCCAGCTAAAATCTTGACACAAGCACCCATACACTGGGTCACTAAAACATAATAAAACCAGGTTATGTAGGTTTTATTTCTCATGAGTCATGTTTAAGAAGAAAATTACTTAGTCTTGTCAAAAAAAAAAATCCCTGCTTTTTCCCTGTGTTACACAGTCTCATGTACGGTAACAGCATGCAACAGAAAAAAACAGAAAATAAGTCAGAGAGATTGTACTGAGTTTGTGTGGTTAAGCTTTTGCAAAAGGGAGGGTACAGAGGTGGTTTCTCTGAGAAGCTGCCAGTAGCTTCCTCCATGTCCAGCAGAGCCAGTTCCTGGTGGCTCCAAACATGGATGTGCTGATGGCCAGGGCTGGGCCAATTAGAAATGGTGATAATGCCTCTGTGAAAACATATTTAAGAAGAAGAAAAAACAATCAGTTGTGGAGAGGTAATTGTGGACAGAGAAGATCAAAGAGAAAATGTATGACAGTAACATCCTTGCAGACACTCCAGTCAGTGGAGAAGGAGTGGAAAGAGGTGATCCACATACTGTATTTGATTCCCTTGGAGCCCATGGTGCTGACCACGGTGAAGCAGCTGTGCCTCTGCAACCCATTGAAAGACATGGACATGCAGAGATCCACCTGCAGCCCATGGAGGAACCACACACCAGAGAAGGCGGATGCCTGAGAGGAGGCTTTGTGGGAGCCCTGTGCTGCACCAGGGTGCTGGAAGGGACCTGTGGAGAAGAACCCATGCTGGAAAAAGTTTCCTGGTAAGACCTATGACCCTGTCTGGAATAGTCTGTTCTTGAAGGACTTCACCCTGTGGAAGAGTGACCCATGTTGCAGCAGTTCATGGAGAACTATCTCCTGTGGAGGGGACCCCACGTTGGAGGAGGAAAAACCATGTGTGATGAACTGACTTTAACCCCCGTCCCTGCCTCCCTGCACCGCTAGAGAGGCAGCAGTGGAGCTGAGGAGGAAGAAGTCAGACTGAAGGTCTATTTTTACATTTCATTGTCCTGCCATGATTTTGTTAGCAATGATTCAATTAATATCTTTAATTCAATCAGTTTTGCCTGTGATTGTATTTAGTGAGTGATCTCTCCTGGTCCTTTTCTCAGCTCATTTCCCTTTGCTATATTTTCTCTTCCCTGTCCAGCTTTGGAGGGGAGTGAAAGTAAGGCTTTGATGGGTGTCTGGCATGCAGCCAGGATCAACCCACTACAGAGGTCTAGAAGTACTTATTTTACCAGAGAAAAAGGAGGTGGAATTAGATTAGCTTTCAAGTTCTAACAGATCATCGTCTGCTATTGTTTTTATGTATGTATGCATTAGATTTGAAAGCATCATCTCTGTACATGACTTGCATTATTGTTGTATCTGAACACCATATGTTCACAGAAGTATATGACTTTGTCTATGTGCATACAAACCACACAAATTCTCAGTCTCCCCACTTTAACTTTTAATCTAATGTCCATCAGGTTATTGTTCCTTTCCACAAGTGAGAGGAAATATGTTATAATAATTTCATTAAAATCTGAAGCAGGGGCAATTCCACATATGCCACTATTAAAAAAAAATAAATTCAAATTTTATGTGTCTGTATTTTTGGAGTATTTAGATTTTAGGAATGTTTTTTTAAATCTCTGTACTAAATTCCTAGAGGAAATAATATTTCATGAACCTGAATGGATACTAATTTACCTGATTAATAATGACAAGAGACCTCTGTGTATACACAGAGAACTTTAGATTGTAGTGAAACTTCCAGATAGAAATTTTCAGAAAACAGTACTGAAGTAGTTAAACCAGAAATCTGTGATAATTTATTTTTTCTATTTTTTCTCTATTATCCAATTTAAATACTTTTTTTTTTTCTTCTAGAGGAAGAACGTAATCCTGTCACCTGTCTAAATGTAGCTCTACTTTATATGGAATTGTTCAGGCTGTTACAGCTATCTGCCTTTGGATAAGCTGAATTTTATTCGAAATAACTAGTTAGAGGATGAAAAGAATCAACCTTTTTTCTGATATCTTTAATCATAATTCTCTGAGTCTTTAAGCAGAGCTCTCTGTCCCTGTCCCTTCCTTTGATCTCTGTTGCAGATGGAAGCTGATGGTATCATTCTCATCTTTAACCGTCTTTTGACTGTAACTATATTTTATTAGGTGTTTTAAGCAGGTCTTGCTCAATGCTTATGGAAATCTTTTGTATTTTATGTCCTGATTGGCAACTGATTGAGATGCGGCACCATGCTGCAGATCACATCCTCTTTCGCACTCAAACTTGGGCTCTGCACATCCTGAACTGAACTTTGCTCAAAACTGAGGAAGGGGGGACCTCCCAACATGATCACCAGAGACCCACATAGGCCCACATAGGCTCGCTGGAAAATGTTATGTAAGCCTGTACAAGCTAAATAATTATGCATAAGCTAAATAATTATGTATTAGGTGGGAGGTAAAAATGTGTTAAATATGTGGGTTTATGCAGAATTCCATGTATAAATTCTCTGACTTTTTATTCCTTTGCATACTTTATTTGTGGAATACATTCACCTTGCACTCTGCACAGAATGAACAATTTCCTCTTTCTAAACCTGACTGTGTGTTGAGAGAATTACTAAAATACAGCACCACTTTCAGAGCAGGTGGAAGCTAAGCAGTATGCTAAGATAAGTCTCCTTGAATAATATCCAAATACCATGTTTAGAAAACCAAATTGATCTTGAAATATCTCAAACAGTGTATATGTAAAAAAACCCTGAACAGTCTTTGCTTACATTATGGAACATTGAGCAATCTTTACAAAAGAAAATAAAAGTAAATGGGACTGTAAAGTTATTTGTTTTAGAAGTGAGCGTTAGTGAGGTCAGTGGACATCTTATGCCATTTTCTTTAAAAAACCCAACCCATTCCAATACTCAATGCAATTTCACATTCATATATACAACATAGCTGGGAACTTAGAAATGCTAAGTCAAAGGCAGAGTGTATCCTTCATTTTCACAGCAGAGACCCTTTGTTTTTCTCTTTTGCAGTGTACATAACTGTAAACATAGCTCAGCTATATGATCAGGACCTCACATTTCCTCTTTCTCAACCTGGAAATTGTTTCTTTTAGGGTGGAAGCCCCCTGATTCATTATAAATTATTTCCACAGGTCAGAATCACAGAATCACAGCATACATTTAATGGAAGATACCCGTAAGGATGGTTGAAATCCAACTCCTAGCTCTGAATAGAGTCACACTTGTGCCTGAGAGCATTGTCCAAATGCTTCTTGAACTCTGTCAGGCTTGATGCTGTGACCCAAGGAGCCTGTTCCAGTGCCCAAACACTCCCTCTGGATGAAGAATCTTTTCCTAATATCCAAGTTAAACCTCCCCTGACACAGACACAGATTCAGGCCATTCCTCAGGTCCCATGAAAGAGAAGAGATCAGTGTCTGTCCTTCCCCTTGTGAAGGCGTTGCAGACTGCAGTGAGGTCTCCCCTCAGTCTCCTCTCCAGGTTGCGCAGACCAAACGACCTCAGTTGTTCCTCACGTGGCTTTCTCCTAAGCCTCTCATTGTTTTAGCAGCACTCCTTTGAATCCTTCCTAATAGCTTTCTGTCTTTCTTATGTTGTGGCATGCAAAACTACACACATAACTAGAGGTGAGGTCACACCAGTGCAGAGTAGAGCAGGACAATTACCTCCCTTAGATGTATAAAATTAATAATGTTCTAGATGTGCTTATTTCAGACTAGTAGCCATAAAGACACTCTTGGGTAGTTCATAGGGAGACACTGGAATCATCTACTTTTATCAGATGAATTCCAAAGAAAGTATCTTTCTGAATTCAAATACACTTCTAATTTCCATTGTAATAGGTTACTTAAACAGAAATCAATGGCAGAATTTATCAGAGGGCTAAAAGAAAATTAAAAAATATTATTAAAATCACCACAGGAAAATTAGGAGTAAGAAGAAAGGAAAGTAGACAAAATACAGAAAGCACAAACCCCTTAAAATGAGGAAAGAGTTACATGCATGGACTGGTCCTTATCTGCACAGCATCCAACTGTGTTAAGAAAGCCAGAGTACCATAGAAGTATTTTTGCATAATTATGCACTTATGTTAAAACAGCTCCAAGGGACTTCCTTTCACAGACTGTTTTTTTCGGAACTTCTGTAAAAAAATCCCCAGGACAATTGAAATCCATACAGATAATAACACATATTTTGACATTGTCTTCCAATCAATAAATTAAAAAAGAAAAATTCTATGGAGCCTCCCAAGATCAATAACCTCTTTTCTTTCAGGGGAACCCTTGAGAAACCTCCTTCACAATATCTTGGTACCTGGAAATTAAACACAGAATGTGCATGGGATAAAAACAATAGAAAACTGCAACATACTCTGTGAGAAACTGTTCTAACAGTAAGGGGGTAATAAATGTAAATAAACATTTTATTTTTTCAGCTTTATTTTTCTGGCCCCAAGGAGAACAAGGTTAATGTACCCATACTAATAATGTTAGTGAAAAATAATTTATTTAATCTCAGGATGCTTATATCAGGATTGATATACTATTCTCTGAAGTCAATCACTACCACCCCTTTTACGTGAATGGAGAAACAATCACAACACAAATACATATACCAGCTAAATGGTAAGTCAAAATAGAGGCTATAAAAATGCATGAACTTCCCTTCCTGACACTCCTGCAAGGCTATCTGTTGCTTCCAAGCAGTAATGCAATGTTTCACGATGGACAAAGTATTGGGAAGCAGAAACTTCCATGAGACTTTTTTTGCCCATAATTTTCCAGCCCTTATTTATCAAATGTTTATAAATTCTGACTTTCTTTTAGCAAATATGAACTAAAATGCACTCTTTATCATAACTAAATACACAGAAATACATGGGAGAAAATCTGGGCTTTAAGACCTTCCATTCTTACTGAATTAATAAATAAGAAAGTAAACAGTAATAACTATGTCAGTAGTTCCTGCTGGAATTTTCAAATAGTCTGCAGTTATGTTTCCAACTTCTGGTCAAACTGATTACCCAGCCCCAGTAATTAGTACCACTTAATGTAAAGTGCTGTTCAGTGCATTAGAAATCTCTTGTCAGAAGATGCCCTGGGCTGACAGCAGGGTGACCAAACTAATTCTCGCTTTTAGAACAGACAGAAATTGTAGGTCAGGGATAAGCAAAATATGCTCACATTTCAGCTGCCTCAATTAGATCTGTATCTGGGATAAAAATGTCCTGTGGTTAAGTCATATATGCAACTGACCCTTTGCCTTCATGAATATGAATGCTCACAGAAAAGTTAAGCTGGGTAAAAATACAGTGGCAATTTCTCAGGAGTAAGTTGGCAGGCTATGCTCATTTATTTATTTATATCTTCTCCCGTCATAATGCCTGCTTTAGGATACATGGGATTTCTTTTACTCGCACTTTGTTTAGAGATGCTTAAGAGTATAAAAAAAGCTCAAAATATTCATAAAATAATGCAGCTAATTGCCAACATAAATATATCTTCAGAAAATTACCAAAACTTTCACAGAAACTACCTACTGAACAACAGAAGACTGTGAGATTTGTGATAAAGAAGACTATTCCTGTCAGAGATGGTTCTTCACATTTTTCTTTTTTTACTTTAACAGTAGTGTTTTTGATACAATGTACATTTTGTATCATCTCACTCAAGTTCTAATCCTTGGAACGAGCCTAAAATCTACATTAAGACTGACCTTGTAAAATTGCTGTAAATTAACAAAAAACCTGATGGAAAATACATTTTTAGAACCAATACCGAGGAAAAGAATTTTCATATTCCTAATATTGAAGTGATAGTCTCTTTTGTCTTTATACTGGGAAGAATAGGTTTATGTTCTTTGAAATAAGTTTTAACATTCCAGCCTCATAAGAAATAACCAAAACATTGGTATGTTAATCAATCATTCGTAACATTTTGGACGTCGATATTTTGGACCTAAGGATAACATATTGTTTGATATTGTGATTTTTAGTGATGCAATTCTAATTGCAGAAATGTACGTAACTAAAAAGAAAATGGATAGTAAACTGAATTATTCCATAATGTTGAAATGAATTGGCCTTTCTCAGTGCGGTCAAAAAGCAGAATTTCAGTCAAACTATAAATACATTTCTATTAATAGTTTAAATATATTTCAGATGCATTAATTTATATACAGTTTTTCACTGTTCTGAATGACTTTAACCTGAAGGAAGTCTACAAGAAAGGTGTAGAGGGCTTTTTCATATGGACATGTAGTGATGAAACATGGGTTAATGGCATTAACCTGAAGGACAGTAAGTTTATATTATACATAAGAAAGATACTCTTCATTATCAGTGTGGTGAGGCACTGCAACAGGTTGACCAGAGAAGTTGTGAATGCCCTATTCCTGGAAGTGCTCGAGACCAGGTGGTTTGGGGCTCTGAGCAAACAAGTCTAGTGGATTACAGCCCCATCCATGGCAGGGGGTTGGAACTAGGTGATCTTTAAGGTCCTTTCAAACCCAAACCAGTTTATGATTCTATGGGAATAAAAGCAGAGCACGATGTTGAATTCTGAATGACGTTCTACAGGAGTGATTGCAATTAATATTAAAATACAGCTTTTTGTCTAATGAACTGTGAATAATCAAGTTTTATTTAAAAAGCCCTAATTTGTTTAGGTACATGCATTGCCTAGTTATCCAATTATTGCTGCAAAATTACAAATGTGGAAAGTCAAATCTGTTAAATTAAGAAGGTCACCAAAGTAATTAAGACTGCTGAAGCATATTATTAATACTTTACAGTAGGTGGGGCACTGCTGAAATTTACCTGCTTTTCCTTGTTATGTAAATGATGGGCTTTTGTACCATCTGTGTTTAAATGAGTTAATTTACAGATAAAAGAATTGTAAAAGAGAAGGCAAGGTTCTGGGCAAGAAAATTCTTACCAGCAATAAAAACAAATTAAAACTGTTTTTCCTTAGTGAGATTTTGTGTTGCTAATTCTGCGTTGGGGATATTGAAAGTTTTTTACCTGTGCTTCAAAAGAAATAAGATAACAGGGAAAAAAAGAGCAACAGTATTATAGGTGAAGAAATTTGCATTGAGGATGAAGAGAATGATAAGCATATTCCTATGGTAAATTTATGTTTCTGGGATTGAATAAAGAATACGGAATTTAATGAATAAGAAATAAGCCACTATGCCCCTCCAATCTTAACCAGAGTTAAAATTTGGTTTAGTATTCCTATTTTGGTATTGGTATTTTGTATTTTTGACTACAGGAATAAAATACAATTTCAGACATGATATATACTGGATACTCTGTGAAAAATAGCATCAAGCACGAATTGCTTAAGACACATCAGCACCTGGAATTTTAAGCAGTTTGGTAAATAAACAATCTTCTGTTATAGAACTATATGAGGTAACCATTAGGGAGTGGTACAGATGTTTTAGTCATTCCATCCTGAAGTATTTTCACATAGCACCAGTTGGTGTAGTAGCAGCCACAGAAACAGCTATTACAGGTACATGGATGTCTACATTATCACTAAAACGCACCCAGAAACAGCTTCTCAGTATTAATAGTCACCTTGCTTGTTCTATGATCAACAAAATTCTCAGCAGTAGAGCTGTCAGTTGTCAGCTTAACAGTCAGACCTTTTTTCACTGGAATGCTCAGAATTCAAGCTTCTATGGTTTTTTGGCAATTTCTTCCTATAAATTTATAAATGTGGATTTCTCTTCTGTTGCATGACTATTGTCTGGATCTGTTGAAAAACAGTTGAAGATGACATTAGAATACTGAAAATCTAAATCTAGAGTCCAGGAGTCAACATTACATCTTTCTAAAACTGTGGACAGAAAATAACTTTAATTTTGTCATTGTGTTTTGTTTTGATTTTGCTGAATGACCTTTGAGGTTTATACCTATAAGTGCATTTGAGAACTTTTTGATGTCATGTTTGATAAAAATATAAGGCACAGTATAGAAGTATAAAGTGCAGCAAGAAATAATATAAGATATAGAGATATTAATTTAAATATCAAAACTTGAGATTTTGTTGCAATCTTCTTCTTGACTTATAAGTTATGTTAGGAAAGAAATTCTTATAGCAAAAACTCTTCGTCATTACCTGATGTTGTGCTTGTTACTTTCCTTTCAGGGCATGTCATTCTCCCTAGAGATAGGTTCAGTTTTCACTGTTTCACTCTACATCTGAACAAAACCTTGAAGCACAAGCAAAAACCGTACAATAATCATCAAAGTTTAACTTCATAGACACATGGATGTTTCAACTGAGCATTTCTTTGAGCACCAGTACATTATCTACAATCCTATTAACAGAGAAATAGGTATTTTTGCTGTGATATAGAATCATCAAATAGTTTGAAAAAGACCTTTTAAAGGTCATCAAGTCCAACACCCCTGTAATGAGTAGAGTCATCTTCAAGTAGGTCAGGTTGCTTAGAGCCTTGTCTAATCTGATCTTGAATGTTTCCATTGATGGGGCATCTCAGTCTCTGGCTAACCTGTTCCAGTGTTTTATCACCCTCATTGTATGAAACAACTTTCTTACAGCTAATCTTAACCCACCTTCCTTCAATTTAGAACCATTTCCCCTTATCCTAGCACAACAAATCCTGCCATCTAACCGTTATTCAATGTGCTTTCCATTTATCTGTTTTTGTTTTTTTTTTTTTAACTACACCTGCAAGAGGACGAGGATTTTTGCAAAATCCCGAAATCTCAACAAAATCATGCACTGCTCTTAGATTCATTTTAGGACTTAACTGTGGACAGAGTTTTAACATGTAGAAGCAAATTTTTATCATGATTTTACTTGTAAATAGGGACCAGGAGCAGGGTTTTTTCCTGACTTGAATTTTAATAGGAGCACTATCAGAGATCAAATTTGTTATCTATGGTTTTTTTTACTTTGGAACACAGCATCAATGCTGTCTGATACTATTTATGGTGAAAATTAAACTAACTTGTGGTTATCTTGCAATGTGATTTTTGAGGCCCGGGCATATAAAATCGATAGCTTAGATAGTCTGTACTTCTTATTAATGGAAAGTTTTTAGCAGGAGTTACTAAGTAGATAAAAATATCTTTGTTGTGAACAAAAATCTCTATCTTATTTTTGTTTCACAGTCTTTCTTTCCACTAAGACAGCTGGCAAGATAACATAAAGTGACAAATTATCTGTCATTATTATCTGCAATGATCTCAGGAAAGTTAAAAAAATAAGCTTGCTTTTTCTCAAAAGTAAATAACAGGAAGGTAGGAAACCTACCTTAAAACAATTTAAACTATGAGTTCTGCGACCTGCAACAGGAAAAAAAAAAAAAAAGGTCTATTTTTGCTTCGCAAAACTCTGTAGGTAATGTAGCCCGGTTTTGCTGTGAAATTTCTTGAGTGAATTGTCAATATCTGAAGGATAATTGAAATTTTACAGTCATTCCTAGTGAGAATTTAGAGCTCAAACCACTTCTAATTAAAGTAAGTGGAAATATTTTCACTAAGCTGAGAAGGAAATAGAAAAGGTCATTCTCCTATATCAAGTAACACAATGAAAGGTATGACAGACATGCTAGCATTAATTTAGATTTTTTATGGAGAAACAAAGGGGCTTGGGAAATCAATGGTCTATATATAGAGGAAGGACAGAAAAGAAGTAACCTGGGAGAAGTGCACATAACTGGAGGCTAGTAAAAAGTCTTCTCTGGAAGAAAAAATAGCTATTGAAATAGATTCAAATTTATGTTGGGAATTTGTTGTAGACCACCAGATAAAAGGTACTGTAGAATGACCTGTGAAAACAAAAGAGTTTGTGATAAAGGAAAAATAGTTTTGATGGGAGATTTTAATTATCTTGATGTAAACTGGTATGAATCTGAAGTTAGGCTATATTAAACAAATGACTATGTAAAGAATAATATTTTGAAGTTGCATCCCAGATTTTCTCTAAATGGCTCATATATCGAATTTGTTCTTTTTACAAATCAAAATGTTCCCATTTTCCATTTCTTAAACCCAAATTTGGTGCCTGAAACCAGTTCCACTGTCTTACTTTATCTGTGCCTAGTTATCCTTGAGAATCATATGTCAAATACAAATTATTTCATGATGAACACTTCACAACGACAGATGCTTCAGTACTGAATTGTTCATATAAGAGGGTAAGTTTAGAAAGTAACACAAAACTACTGATTGAAGATGAGATGGTAAAATGCAAATTCAAGGTAAAACTTATCTGAAAATTATTTAATCCCACCTAATAGCAAAATTGGCAACCTTTCCATGGATGCAATAAATTACTTTACCCAAGAACAGTTTGTTGCATAAGCAGCCGTAAGTCAGCCTTATTCACTTTTAAATCTGAACAATGTAGAAGACATGAGGTCAAGAGAAACTTAGGAAATGAGTCATGATCTCTTTCAGTTCTGAATTCAAGAGAGCTATTGCGTGAATAAATAAGATGCCTAAAATCCTGAAGGGGATGAAACAACTTATAAAAGTCAAAAACTTCCTTTAAAAATAGGTTTGTTTATATATAGATAAAAAACATGGAATATTATAAGAAAGTTTTGTTTGTCTACAGCAGAGTGTATATGGCTACCACTTAAAAAAAAGTGCTTCACATAGTTGGGTCACTTGCTGCGGAATTTCATTTGGAAGCAATCCTAAGAAAACTCTCATAAGATTGAGTTTAGGAACATATTATTTTCATAATTCACTATGAAAACACCTTTAATTCTGATAGTCACTTAAAAAAAGGAGGAAAAAGATGTTCAGCTCAATATGAAAAACTAGGAGGCCTGTCAAGGCAAAAGATACTTATCCACATAAAAACAAGTTTAATTTTTCTTTTTTTTTTTCTAATTTTTAATTTTCCTGTGAAACATACATATTCTGTTCATTCTAAATAAAACTACACTTTAAAAGTCATATTAAACCAGTTGAAACTTCTGTTCTGTATAGAGTTATCTCACTCAGATATGTGACACCCAGGCAATTCAGAACTAGTGGCAATAAGCCCAGTATTTAGCTCTGAAGCTGTGGAGATCTGGGAGCTCGTCACTGTGACCTTTTTTTGTCCAGTGTTTATAAGAAATTACTAAATAAATTATGATGATGAATGGGCTATAATGATGTCGGATTTGCTTTGTTTTGGCTTTTGAAAATAATCTAGGGGATTGTAATAATTAGATCTGCAGTGCTAATAATTATTTTATTAGATCCTAAAGATTTCAAGTGTATTAACAATAGTGTAATCTTAGCTAAAATACAAGAAAAACACACCAAAACACACCCCTAGAGTGAACAAGTGCTGTTCTGTGAATTTTCTATGCTAATAAGAATAGTAGCTAAAGCTAGATATTAAATCTCAAATACTCAATAAAATCAACAACAAAAAAAACCACATGATAATCATAATAATCAGAGTAGATAATCTTTTAAAAATACTAATGAATCCGTAAGTCTATCTATACTTTGATGACAAATCAAATATTCTTTATAGATGGTATATCTATATTCTTCAGATCAGGTCCTTCAGAGCACAGGGTTTGAGAAATCAACCCTGCCTAGTACATTTAAGAAATTTCCCAGTGAAAAAATTAAAGAGTTGAACCATTTAGGTTCTCATGCATGTTCAAGGGGCTAACAAACCCAGATTCCATCAAAGCCCCTTTGTAGATTTTGTCCCTTATCACTCTGGTGTTAGATTACAAACCTCCGAATCACTTTTCAAACAATGTTACACCAGGTTTTACTTAGAAAACCTTGTGACAAAAAAATATTTTCAAATACATTGTAGAAATAAATTCATTACATAAATCCCAAATATAAAGGTCTCTGAGTGAATATAGAACAGCTGCAAATTCAAAATGAGATCAAAACTAGTAAGATAACCAAAATTATCCCCCATTCTTCAGGATCTGATTCCAATTTGGCTTTGAACAAAGATATATCTCACACTTTAGCTTTGATACCTTTTCTGGGTATTTCTGAATTGGGGTGTACGTTTGAAACCTTGCTACTAGTCAAGATATCTTATACAATTGTTTCTTTTGTCCTCGCGCCTTTTCCTCAAATTAAGGTAAAGGTACACCACTTTACACAGCTTCATGGGAAAAAAATCAGCAAGTAGGAAATAGAAACACACATTGCTACATGTTGAATCTCTGTTCCTAGAGGCTGATAACACAACCTGAAAGTTACTCTCCCAGTTTCTATTCAAGGATGAATTTGTGAAGACAAAAGATGGGCAAATCAGGCTACTCTATGCAAGTGAACTTGGAATTGAAGAGCCTTGGGTCTTTTATTCACATACTGGTTACGTTTTGAGTGTTGTCAGTATAAGGCTGAGATACACATAATCCTCACCTAATTAACCTTCCTAGCAGAAGGTCTTCTAAAGACTGTAAGGAGAAAACTGTAAAATAAGATTTGTGCAATAGTCAACACAAAATTAAAATTACCAGAGAAAATCCAGAATTCTGTTGCATGGGTAAAAGTGGAACAGAAGCTATTAATGCAAAGCTAGATGGGTAAAACAGTTTGGGGTTTCGTTTATTTTTTTAATGCATATTGTTCTATTAAAAGACATCACCTCATAAATAGTAACTAAGACGGTTGCAAACAACAGAGTAGGCTGAACATTTCTTAAGGGTTCAAATAAAGTATTTGTCTTTTCCAAAGCATGCTTCAATCAAAAAATATTAACTTTGCACTGAACACTGAATCTTTCAGAGCAGGAAATAAAAGGTTTCTTACTTTAAGTCAATGAATAAATTTTTTTCTTCCAAATTAATGAAATAAAATCCAGGGTAGTGTTTCAAAAAACTTTCCCTTATAGTCTTGTACAGAAGAAGCAGAAGTAGCATTTTATATTGTTTTTTTTTTTTTTTAAAAAAAAAGTTTGATTTTTAAAATTCATTTAATATCAGATATATTCTGATGTAAAAGATAGTTATTATAAATATATCAATATAACGATCATACCTTTAAGAGTATCAATTTCTTACATTCTTCTCAAATTATCAAATCAGGTTAATGCCTGAAAACTAGCAGGTTTTACTTTGTTAACAAGATTAAAAAAAAAAAAAAATCGTAAATACTTCTCTTTGACGAATAACTAGAATTCAGTGGAACTCATTTCTTCAGGATATTTTCTGCATACAGAGTGGATTTTAGGGAATCAACCTACAATTAAATTTAAAATTAATCAAAGTATAATTTTAAAATAAAATATGAGTAATTTTTTTTAACCATACAAAGAAGTTTCTCTGTAACCTTTGAGTAAAAATTTAATCTAACCTCACCTTCACAGCATTACATTCTTAGATACACCTGAGAGAAGTGGACATTGATTCATTACATAATTATTATATGAAGATAAATAGAACAGTGAAGCCAGATATTTTGCAAATTTATGTATGCTTTCATTATTAACAGCGTAGTGCAGTGCAATTGCCTAAGTGGAAATTTCAATCTGAAAGTAGATTCCTAATTTAGAGAATGCTGCGTTTTCTTTATAGTACAGAAAAGTTACGGCTGAAACAACAGCCCATCCTCAGAAGGAGCTTAACATGTCTGTGAATAGTATTTTTATCTACTGTTTCTGGGGTTTTGTTACTATGGATACCATTGGTTGCTTTGGTTTATTAATGCTCCGGGACAGAAAATAGTCCCCTTCAAAATACAGTAACCATTGCAATGCGCTATAGTAACAGTTAGACATTACAAACCCTACCAATAAAGGCTTACTTTGCTGATGCAGGACTTATATTAGGTACTGGAAAGATTATCATTCAGAGCAAGGTAACCCATGAAGCAAATCTGTGAACAAAGCCATTTCTGGAGACAGATGGAATTTATCCTGGAAGGTTTCTTACTGAATTACTAGATGATGATCATCAGTTTTCAACTAAAACAACTGCAAAACACCCATGTTATTCAGTTTTAATTCAGCTTTGGCATCCTCCCTCCATTAGATAACGCATTGCTTGCCAAGGTCAACTTTGCCATGTTCTGAAAATTGCAATGCAGATATTCAATTCCATTCCTAAGGTGAACATCATATTCCCAGAAACTGGTTGCAATTTATGTCAGAATTTTATTACTGTTTCTTCTGTCAGGAAGATGGGTTTTCTGAGAATGGCTGTGTTTTCAACTCACTGCAAAGGATTTTCTGAAGCAGCTGCAAAAGACTGTTCTCTGCTTTGCACCTTATATATCTGTCTCCATGACTGCTCCAAGGACCGGCATGTAACTGATCATGTCTGACAGTACATTGGTCCCCATGGGCTTAGGACAGTAAGGCACTCTCTGGCCTCTTGCTATCCATTAGCTTTGTACAGGGCCAGTTACACTTTGGGCTACCAAAAGAGTATGAGGCACTTACATATTTAATTTGGTTTTTGTTATGCACGCTCCAGAGGCGGATTGCAAGAGGACAACTGCTCTTTGCCACGGACCCAGTAGAAACCTGGATACAATTACTCTCTGACTCATCTACATTGCTGATATTTTGGATGCAACTCAACTTTTCATGACATTAAGTCCTTTGAAAGGTACTGTGCCACAGATCTATAGAGTACTGGATCATGAAGAAATAATAAGGAAACAGTTTGCTGCTCTTAAAACCTTGTTGAGGATGATAAAGAATGCATCTTGTACTTCACTGGTTCAGTTAAGAACCTTTAATGGATTTATTTGCTATTTGATCTGTATAACCAGAAATGGAACAAACAGTAATGCATAGTCCAGTTAAATACTTTTAATGGGTTACCTGCCTGCAAATAATATAGGAAAGAAAAAGCACTAAAAATTCCTAAAAGTTATCAGCTCTGTCTTCTCCCAATTTTCTTCACATAATCATACGAATATGCAAAACTAAAATGGAGTCAAAATGTTACATTGTTGATAGATACCAAATCTATGACTTACATTTTAAGTTCTAAATTAAATTTAACTTTGTATTTATGTGTCAATCCAGTACCATACTGAAAAAATGGTTAAATTTAATTATTTTATCCAAACTTGGATGCAATAATGTTAAATAAATTGTTTTAAATCTATAAAACAGATTTTTATTCATATAAAAGTTTTATGCTATAACTATGGTCTTTATTAATTTTGAATAAAACAATCTATCATCTTTACTGTACAATGCAAAAAACAAAAAGAGAATGTCACTGATTTCCTTATCATATGTCTATCATACTGTGAATAGAAGCTGATAACAAGCAAAGTAGTTTCAAGAGACTGAGTTTTTATTGTCACTCAAATGAAAATAAGATAAGGATCTTGTGCAACTGTGAAGGAAAACACTGCCTCAAAAATAATTGTGAATGCAATTTTAATTAAAAAGGTAAAGGGTGTTAAAACCACATATTATTCATGAAATCAAATGCAAAAATTTAGGCTTAACCAAAACTGTGTATTTCAATAAGCTCAACTGCAAAAAGTACTAGAGGAAAGTGATATCACATTGACATTTTACACTGTCTTTAAAGATAATACTGTGAAAAATTTACTGGTTTCTTTGGCTACAGCTTTTGTATAGCTTAAAAACTAAATGCAAACTTCTATGCCGTAAATGCATATATGGAATATAACTTTAGAATATCAATTTATTGATTTCACTGTAGTGCCAATAGGGACATTTTTAATTTAACAGCATAACAATTGATATCTGTAGATTTATTCTTAGCATCTTGCAGAAAACCAAGACCTATCGTCCTATAAAACTTTTAGTAGCTTATTTCAAAGCCCAGTATTTTTGTCTAGCTTTTTCATTGCGGTGATTTTTCTCATATCACTAAATAGTAGTAAAGCATTACTTCATAATGCATCATTCTGCTATTGCAAGCCAAATATAGGTGGTTACTACGAAACCAGTATTGCCAACTAAAGGATACAAGACACAATTCTTTTTCCCCTGTTCTTTTTTATTCTTGCATGAAGCTTTGTCTTTTGCTGTACTGTAAAAAGAATTTTTGAGATGTTAATCTATGTTAAAAACACAACAAAACTACCATTTTTTCCCTTATTGTATTGGAATAATGGAAGCATTTTTATTCTGGTTCTGGTTTGTGGTTTTTTCAATTTTGAAACTTGCATAAAAGAAAACTTTAGGTCTTTGAGGAAACACTACTATATTATAGATGACATAATGAGAATGTCCTTAGCAAAGTTTCCTTTTAAATGTCATCAACACACTACATCACTGTCCTACAAAACTGTAATGAATGTACACTTCAGATTCAACCTATAATGTTAATTTCTTCTATTCTGTTTCCTCACTAATGTCCAAATTTTCTACCTTTTCAGATGTCACCTCCAGTCTGAGTAGACATCTCAAAGAGATGGGAAGAAAAACAAGCCCTTAGTCATAGGAGGTGATGACTGAAAATGAATCATTTCTTGAGCTGTAGAACAAGAAAATGAAGAATTGAAAGAGTGACAGAAAATGCAGGTTAAGAAACTGTGCCAAGAGGTAATAAAGGAGAGTGACAGACACAGTCACTGTAGAGTTCACATAGTGAATATCAGAAATAAATTATGAAAGTCAGCTCTGGGTCCTCTGGCTACAACTAAAATGTCTTTTCTCCACCCATATTTTGAAATTGGTAATTGGTCTTTCATATCCTTTCATACTTTCGTACCTTCTTCAATATTCTCTCATACTGCTTCTTTTCAAAGAAGTAATTTGCCTTTAACTGGTTTACAATAAATTTCTATGAATTTGTAGATTAAATACTTACATTCCCCTCATCTTAAGAAGATACATGAAATTATCTGTGAAAAATTAGTGATAAAAATACATTGCATTATTTTTCTAGTCATTAGGAAGAGGAAATGGGTGCATAGAATTTAATTGTTTTATGATGAAAAGTATGATGAAAGGTAAAATTATATATAATGATGGCATGTTCATAAACTCTTCTTCCAACCACTTTCTTCATAAGCATAGAAAAAAAAAATTCAGCACAAAATGAATAGCTAAGGAGGTATCAAATTTTTAAAAATGCAACCCATGCTATAGGTGATGTATTTTCATAGATTTTCATGAATATTTTTATTTCCCTTGTTTCTTTTAATGCTATCTTGTATTTTTAGTTGCAAAGAATTGCCAGAAGAGCTCCTGTATTGTTAGTTTTCCTGAAATCCACATTATTGTTGGATTCACTTGGTTGATAAATTACAGGAGTGTCATGGTATAGGAATGTTATTCTTCAATTTGAAGCATGCTGCTCGCTCTCCTGTCCTCTCCCCCTTTGTGGAAGCACAAAAGTCAAAAGTTACTGGTTGAGATAAGAACAATTTACTGCAAACAACAAGAAGATTAAAAAAAAAAAACCAAAGATGACAGCAACGATATTAATAACAAAAGGTATAAGACAAAGAAATTGTTTTCATAGAAAACCCATGACAGTAAGCAAATATCACTCACTGCCAACAGGTTTTCTCCACTGCAAGAAGTTGATGTCAAATGACTACTACAAGTTTTTATGTCAGGTTAGTTGCTTTTTATTAAAATGAAATATATTTGTAAATTTTGAAACTTTTCTACTTCTTCTGGTCACTTATGGGGAGTCAGCATGTAGAGATACTTTTTACCTGTGAAATTGAGACATACCAGGGTAATGTTACTGGAGAAGCAAAGATGAAGAAAAGGTACTGTTAAATAAAACAAATGAATTAGATGTATTTTAAACTATATATAGCATTAGGTGCACAATGTCAGCAAGTTTTCTCTTCTCTCCCTCCTCCTCTGCTTTTTTTCTTGGTTTTTTTTTAAATTGTAGATTGAGATTCTGAGACATCTTAGATAAGATTTGGAAAATCTGGAGGGCTGTTGACTTCTCAGCAGAACACAGCTTAACATGTAAATGTGATTCATGAAAATTTCCAAAGAAAACAGGCAGACAAATTTGTAATCTCAGTGAAAGAGTCTCAGTAGGCGAGGTGAGAAATCTATGAAACTTGGTTCTATTTACTGTCTTGAAACACGTATAAAAGTATAAAATAAACTGAACTTCTGTTTAAATGAAATAAATACTTGGGATATTTCTCTTTTATTCAGAAGGTTACTAATCATAACTATGGTAGATGAGAAATGAAGCAGGCTTAAAATATGGATAGTAATTCCCTCTGATGATGATGATGATTATTATTATTAATAATAATAATAATAATAATAATAATAATACTCTCTTTCTTCCATTAATTCAATCTGCTGAAAGTAGGGAGAAATTGAGATAAAAATGCTGCCAGGATTCCTGTAATAATCCTTCAGTCTAAATTTCTCGCACAATACCTCTTGTTTTGAATGTCCATCCTGAGACATAGGGTTGATGTCTCTGAATACTTGTCCAAGTCAAAATGAAATATAGGTTCAGAATATTTCTCAAAATTAAGGCTCAAATTTTAAGACACCATAGTTTAAAAATTAATGTTGTGTATCTGACAAAAAATCTTGAGATATTGCATAATTATTTAAAAAGAAATACTGCCATAAGGCTGACAGAATTGACTGCACTTCTGATATTTTCTTGAGTTTTCTAAATTAATCCATTTCAGTAATGAGTTACCAGTGCATGATGCTGATAGAGAGACATAAACAATACCTTTGGTCATAGAATACATTATAGGCCACAAGTCCAGTCTACAATCCATTTTCTTGCAAGATACAATTCATTCAAAATATTTATGTCATTCCCTTGAAAAGGTGGGAACACATTCTTTTTCCTTGAAGCCAAGTACTAAGAGAGAAACACAGAATGATCAAAGGAGAAAAATCATCTTTGTGTGTGTATATATACATGTATAATTTAACATTTCTTGGGTGATGTTCTATTTCCAGCCGTGAATGTTAGGCAAATTCCCTCAAAAGCAATAAAATTCTCCTCCTTAAGCATTTGCCACCTCTTCAAAAGACTGTCAAGCATCGTCCTAGCTTCGATCTTACCACCTGTTAGGACTATATCTGTCCTGGCCAAAGCCTTTCATGTTCAGTTGAGGACCACACTAAGGTTCTAAATCAGAGTGCTCTGTGCTGCCTCCAACGAGTTTGCAGTGTCAGCCTTGAACCCCAAGCGCCCTCCTCACGCGTGGGGCCTGGCACTCCCACCCACCCCCGGCTGACAAGGCGGGGCTCGGGGCGACCACGGCTCGAGGCGCTTCAGGGTCGCCACTGCTGCTTGCAGTTTCTGCGGCAGCCCGTTCCCTCCCTCCCCGCGACGCCCTGGTGCTCCGGCAGCCCCCTGGTGCTCCGGGAGCCCTGTGCCACGCCGGGAGTCCTGTACCCTCCTTGCGCTCTGGGAACCCCACGTCCCCCTGGTGTTCTGGGAGTCCAGGGCCCTCCTGGTGGTCCGGGAGACCTGTGCTGCCCCGGCACTCCGGGTGCCCCGATGCCGGGGGGTTGTCCCGCACTGCCGCCGACCAATGGTGGTGGCTTCCCCCCACCGCCCGGGCTGCGCCGCCGCGCTTTCGCCCCCCAGTCCAGGCTGCCCCGATGCTGGCCGCTTACCCCCCCGCCAGAGCTGTGCTACCGGGTTTTCCCCCCCACGCCCGGGCTGCTCCCCCACCACCAGCTTTCCCCCTGTGCTGACTCTGCCTCGATGCCGCCAGGCTCGCCCTGGCCCAGTGCTACCCTGATGCCGCAGCCGGGCGGGTTCTGCTCGGCTCGGAACTGTTGCAGGCTTGCACTTCCAGGTTGGCAAATTTTGCAACTTTGTCCGTTATACAAGGTACACCGGACTATAAGACGCACTTCCGAGTTCGGGTCAAAATTTTAGTCAAAAGAGTATGCCTTATAGTAGTGAAATTACTGCAATTGCCAATTTAAACAGTATAAGCATAGAGTAAACAACACAGTGATACAGTCACAGCACATAAATCATTCCAATGGATTGCACAGCTGTTGCTGGTGTTACTTTTTGTTTCTAGGAAGATTGAACTTTGCTAACTTATTTAGCAAATCTTTTTCATGCTTTACAGTGAAGGAAGAGACATTTATTTATGCAAGTATGGAAAACCTGGTGAATTATGAAAGTGTTTCTTATAATTTGATAAGTAATTTTGGTGTATTCACAACTATGCAGAAGAGTTTTGCTTGATATTACTTGTTATAGCAAGACTAGATTCCCTTAAAATCTTTCTGAATCCTATTGTATTTGCTATTTTAAAAGTGGTTTCAAAAAGGTTTCTCTGAAATATTTAAGATTTCTGTGCTTTTCCAATTTCCTACTGTGAACTTAACATTTTCTGGGACAAACCAGAACTCAGTTGTTCTCAGCCCAACCTTCTAGTCAAAAATCCTGGACACTTTAGGCATAACTTCGGGAAAACAATAAAAAACCCAAACCAAGACAATGAAAAAATGGAACCACAAACCACATTTCTTACTGTCCCCTCTCTGTTGGAAATTATTCCTTTATTTGTGTGTGTGTGTGTTTGTGTGCATGTGTGTGTGTGTGTGTGTGTGTGTGTGTGTGTGTGTGTGTGTGTGTGTGTGTCAGAGAGTATTTCACTAGTTTAGAAAAACAATAAATTACTTCTGTAGAAAATTAAAGTGGCACACAATGAAGTGTTGATGCCATTTGTTTGTTTCTTTAAAACCTAATAGTATACGAGGTCATAAATTCAAGGTTAGGAGTGATACAGAGTTGACCTTTAATAAACTGTAGCAGTGCAAATAATAAACAAGTGAATAGCATAAATAATACTAGAATCATTCCTTTGGAACTGAATCATTTACCCTCTTCTTCTTATGAACAATACTAGACATGGGCACTTAGGAAATGAAAAGCTAAAATCTATGGAAAAGGTAATGATCTCTGAAAATTTTCTCTAATGACTAATTTGCAGCTCAGTGGATTTCAAGAGATTATTGTTTTTTGAAATGGATTCTATCAACTAAAGAGATAATGGAAATCATTAGGCTGAATAAAGTAAAACAGTAGAGCTCCATGTTATGTGAAGTTCCATTACATGACTCTCTATTTCCCATACAATTTAGAAGCATTTTTTCTTAGACTGAACTACTGTTTTGACTTCTATTATGTGACAAATTCTGATAACACAGCACTCAGTGACCAAACTTTCATTAACCTGAGCTGAATAGAGATTTGACTTTGATTTTTATCACAAGACGTTCTGTGATCAGTGAGAATTTAAGGTGCTCAATACTGTTCAGAATATGGCTCTGAATCAAGTTCCAGGTTTTTCCCATTCAAGCAGAATAAAAGGATTTTAATCTTCATTATCAGCTCATGGACAATATACTACAGCACCGGTGCTGAAGTTAAAATTCCACCAGTAATTTATCCTTGTGACATTTATTGGTCTTACTCACTATCAGACTTATTAAACCAGATGCTGTACAAATTACCAAAAGACAGATCTGATGATTTGAAAAGCTTAATAATTCAAAGTACAGTATCCTCCTGGAGACAATACAAAATGCTGGAAATATCCTGATTCAATATTATACATGCATCTGTATCATTCTTAACCTTTGGGTTTTTTACAATATCTTGCATATTACTTTTCTTTTTTGTACTATGATTTTTAAATGTTTTTTTTTATTTTCCAACCTTAGAAGTAAATTTCTTGTACAATGAATCTCTGCTATTAATGTCACTAGAATATATTCCTATAGCTCTATTAATTACATTATTATTTGGCATTATTTCTTGTTGATATTTTGTTTTCTTTAAGTGTGTTTAATTTCTTTTTATTCTTGCTTCATATACAAAGCAAGGGATAACTAACCAGATATTTGTTATTCGCTTACAAGATTGTTACTGAAAAAAGATTAGGAAAAAATAATTTAATATAGCATTTCAGAGTTAAGGAAGGGTATGCAGGGTTTTAATTCTTAGAGTTTTTTAAACCTTGGGTTTTGTCTTCTTTAGTGGGGGGGATAACCAGAACATGTTTTGGTTCTTCATAAAGTGGCATAATAAAGTAAAGGAAACTCTAACCAAAATAACCTTATGTAGTGGGTTAACTCTGGCTAAATGCCAGGCAACCACACTCCCCTCAACAGCCAAACAGGTGAGACAAAACATAAAGAAGGGTTTATGAGCTGAGATAAGGACCAATAGATATCACACACCAATTGTCATCATGGCCAAAACAGGTTAGGATTAAAGATATTAATGGAACTCACTACTAGCCAAATCAGAGCAGGATAATGAGAAGTAAAATAAAACCTCACAAACTTTCCCTCATCCCTCTCTTCTTCCTAGCCCTACCTCCTAGCTCAGCAGTACAGGGAGACAGGGTTTGGGGATTATGATCAGTTCATCACCTTTTCTTTCTCCCATTGCTCAGGCAGAAGAGTCCTTCCCTCCTCCAATGTGGGGTCCCTCCTGCAGGAGACAGCTCTCCATTAACTTCTCCAGAGTCCATTTCATGAACAGTAGTTCTCTGCAAACTGATGCAGTGTGAGCTCATCCATGGGCAACAGCCCTCCCCAGACTGCTGCAGCATGGGACACTTCCAAGGGGTGCAGTCCTTCAAGGACAGGCTCTCCAGTATGGGCTCCTGTCTCCAGAGGCCTCCCACAAGCTCACAGTCTTCTCTTAGGCATACAGTTGCTATGGCGTGGGTCTCCTCCATGGGCTGCAGGTGGATCTCAGTATCCCCATGGATATCCATGGGCACAGCAAGGGCACAGCTGCTTCACCTCGGCCTGTACCATAGGCTGCAGGGAAATCTCAGCTCCAGTACCTGAAGCATCTCCTCCCCCTCCTTCTGCACTAACCTTGGTGTCTGCAGAATTGTTCCTCTTATGTATTTTCTCTTTGTTCTTCTCTGGCAGCAATTATATCTGCATAATAACTTTTCTTTCCTTTTTTTAGATATGGTATCACAAAGGCATTGCCACCATTTCTAGTTGCCCAGCCTTGGCTGGTGGCACATCCATCTTTGGAGCCACCATGGATTGGCTCTGCAGCCGATTGGCTTCTGGCCACTTCTCGCAGAAAGCACCCCTGTAGCCCCCCACTACTAAAGCTTGGCCATGAGACCCAATACACTAGAGAAACCCACAAGCAGGCTCATTTACACAGTTATGTATGTAAGATCTGAAAGTAACACTAGTTTTTGACTGAGGTGGAGGAAGACCTGTTGATGTCTAAGTAGCAGTGCTGATAATATGCAGCTTCCTTGAGTATGGGAAGACACTACTCAGGGAACTCCTTTTTCTCTGATCTTAATTTGCCTGTGTTGGGGTTATAGCTGTGTGTTTACATCTTCTTGTTGCCAGGTTTGTTTTGTTTTGGTTTTTTTTTTTTCAAATCTAAGATAATATGCATATTGGCAGAAATACAGAGGGGGTTTTGTTTGTTTGTTTTTTTCTTTTTTAAGCCCCCAAAACAGTTATATCCAACTCTCAAGTTGGATATACTTCTTTAATGATCAGTAACTGACTATGTACAGTTCATGGAATCATAGAATATCTCAAGTAGGAAAGGATATGCCATAAGAATCATCAAGTCCAAACCCTTGTTTCTCGCAGGACTACCTAGAACTAGCCCATAAAACTAAGAGCACCATTCAAACACTTCTTGAACGCTGATGGGCTTGGTACCATGATCACTTCCAGGGAACCCAGTTCCAGTGGTCAATCACACTTTCAGTGAAGAATCTTGTCCTAATATCTAATCTGAACTTTGCCTGATGCAACTTCATTCCGTTTCCTCATGTCCTATTGCTGGTCAGTAGAGATAGCACCTCCCCCTCCATGGCCTCTCCTGAGGAAATTGTAGATTGCAATGAGATCTCTCCTCAGATATGTTTTCTACAAGCTGAACAAACAAGGCGACTTAAATTGCTCCGATTATGTCTTGCCCTTGAGGCTTTTTTGCTACCTTGGTTACCCTCCACTGGACACACTCTAAGAGTTTGATGTCCTTATACTGCTCAAAACTGCACTCATGACTCAAGATGGCTATACCCTCATAGACATTTGTTATCCTGTGCTTGTGCCTTCAAGAGTTCTGATAAAATAAACAAACCATATCCAATAAATTTTCAACTATATTTGTCTTCGGAAGAGATTCTTCAAGGCAGCTATCGTGTGGGCTGTGATCTTAGAAAAAGTTAAATTAAATGGAACCATCCAGCTCCTATTTGAAAATCAAATAGAACCTAGTAGCAACATAAAAGTAGATCTTGCAGGACTCAGAATTATGCACAATATTTCTTGTACTTGCAATTTTAAAGTTATTCTTTTTATGTGTGTGTGCACGCGCACACACACACACACACTCTCAAAATCATTGAAGACTTGAATTCCAAAACAGAGTTCTGGCCTTCTGGAAGCAATGAAACTATGGTACAGTGGTAGAATTTCTTATTATTCCCTTCTATATCTAAATGAAACAATACTAAAGAAAAAATAAAAATAAAACAAACAAACAAACAAACAAACCACACAAAAAAACCCAAAAAACAAAAAAACAAAAAACCCCAAAAAGAACTAAGAAAGAAATCAGAACCATACTTTGTTCATGTAAAAAAAGTGCTATAAAACTTGTTAACCCAATGTACTTTTTGTATTTCTTTCCTCACTCTTTTAAATACATTGAACTTATAGTTTTGCTACAGAGTTCCTTTGGTGATATTTGGATTTCCTGCATTACAATGCAAACAAAGTTTATTTGTTCCTAAGTCTTCCTTATCATGGATGTATTCTTTGGATCTCCAAACCCAAAAAGTAGCACACTGCTCATTTCACTTATGTCATAAGATAAGTTGCCATAACAAGGAACAGGATATCTGAGGAAATTTCATTCAGAAAATTTTGCAAGTAATGACTTATAGAATTAGTAAACCTGATGGTAATTTCCAACCAAATGGATCTTTTTCCCCCTCTGCACGTTACTGAAGCCAATGATAATAGGCTGAGGTTTGTGTAATATTAAGCATGTCATTAGAAATAGAAGGTTTTGTCATGATGCCACCTGTCATGGTGGTAAATTGTATACTATGAGATTATAGTTTCAATGTGAATTTAAAATGCTTGAATGGTCTCATGAAGCAGAATGTGTATATGCCTCAGATGCTGATAGCTGTTAAAATACTGTGTAAATGTGTATTTAGGAGATTTAAAATTATCACTGACCTTGGACAAGCAGAGAATAAGATTTTTTCACTGTTTTGAAGTAAAAGTTTGGAGAAATACAGATAGGTAGATAATCAACTGACACTGATATTTTTAAGGAAGGTGAAATAGATTGCATGCCACATGAGAAGGTTAATGTCAGTTAACTAACCATAAATGGTGTTTCCCCTCTGAACTGAAAAAAAAATGCATCCTGACAAACAATATTCAAGAGAGATAAGTATTTATGAATACTTCCATCCTTACTAATTACAGTTTGTGTTTCATAAAACCCATGTGATTTGATTTTATACTGTTCGTCTTTTAATTAATCAGGCCCAAGTCAACCATTGACCAAAGGGAACCAATAGGATTAAATTTTTGACCAACAAAACCATTTACTTTTCATGTTCTATCTACAATTTAATAGGATTTCTTAGCGAGCAAAATTTATTTGGTGAAGATTAGACATTTGGAAAATAGAATTTTGATTTAAATTGTATCCCATAGTGTAAGACTTCCCATGTAGTTGCAAAATTGCTTTGTAATAGGTCAAATCTATACTTCCAACTGGCAGAATTTTTCCTTAAAAAATCTGGTTGTAATGATATTATAGTAGATGTCAAAACAAGAGATGTCATGATGTCTTCCAAAATTGACAGTTCTGTGTGAGAAAAATTAAAAAATGATAATTAGAGTTATAATCAGCAAGTAAAAATTACCACAAAACTTGCAAATCTACTATGCTTGCGTTTTTCAAAAGTTGAATTTGATAAATTAGGGCGTGCTATAAATTCTCCTTCTCATTACTATTATTTGCAACATAAGCTACATTTCTCTAGTAGTTGCATAATTAGTTCTTAAAAGCAGATCTTAACAAAGGCATTTCCCTGATATACCATTATGGGGTTTGCACATTCTTTAATGCTTACAAACCAGTAAATGGGAGTAAATGGAGTACAAACCTGAAGAAATTACTGACTTCATTCCCTTTTCCATGCAAACCAGGAGAGGAAATGGCAAGGAAGTATGAAGAACGTTATAAACATCTACCAAGAACAATTTTTGCTTGTTTTTCAGTGGAACCAGTGATTGCAGTTTATGAGAATAATTGTGTGCAAACAGTAACAAAACAGCATGTTGAAAACACAGAAAGATTACAGAATTTAAAAGAATAAAATTTATTGTGATTTTTGTAATGTTTAGAGTAATATAAAACAGATCTTTATATGCAATTCTTTAGGTTCTTGGGCATGAACTGAAATCTGCACCTAACACTTTTGCAATTAATCTGGTTTTTCTATCACTCTTTTTTTTTAAAGAAAAAAAGAAATTTCTAGATATTTTTCTTCTAGATCAAGCAACTCTCTTTGAAATTTTAAGATACATTTCCAACTCAATTATACACAGAAAGAAATCTATTTTGGCAGTTATTGAATCTAAATGCAGAAACCATAAAATATTACAGTTTTTCATTTAAAGATCCAGATCATAAATAATTTTTGTACTGACATTTTTTTGATGCTTTTTGGTTAATACTCTCTTTAGGAAAAGAAGCCTTTATGAATATTTTTCCCTTTTAAAGATCTTATGGACTTCTGAATTGTGGAATCATTAGTCATTATGAAAACTTGACATATATAATTTTATTCTGGAAATAAAGAATCTAAAAGAATTCTGAGTGGCACAAAACCATCACTCATAATAAATCACAAATAATGAATGACAGGTAACATCAGCATGAAAGGATAGCAATTTGATAATAACTATACCATTTTTTGCACAACAATTTTATACAAGAAGTGTTGCTAGTAAACACACTTGTGCAAGATAAAATCCAATATAATTTACATTATTCGGGTTTAATTAGTTTAGTTTTTGTTTTCAGTTGTGTATATTGTGTAGGTGAAGACTTGGCTTTACTTTCACACATGGGAGCCTAGTTTTGATGTGTCTACACTGAACCCACTATGCTGATGCTGACAGCAGGTAGTCAACATCCTCAAATCATGTATTAAACTATATTATCCTTAGTTTATGAGAAACATTTTGGGCTTCTTCTGCATTTATTAGAGAGAAATTAGTACCTTCTGGCAGTGTTTCACCCCAGATTTTTTATTTTGCATTGAGATAAATCATTTATTGAAACTGTTTATTTCTAATGTCTGCAAAAGGAGAAAGGAGTTTAAAGTGATAAACTCTGGTTTAGATTTTTGACTTAGAAACTTAAATTGGGATAAGTCTTGAAACTTGGTGGAAAGAAGGGAGAGAAATAAGGGAAGGAGGAAAATAAAGGACATAGCTGTCACAGTGGTTACTATTCTATACTGTTAGAATGATTAATGCTACTTTGAATATGACTGTGGAAGTAATAATAAAAAAAATGTTTTAATGTTGCTGGACAATAATTTATGTAATTAAGAAATAAATAAAGGACTTTCTGAAATACAGTTTTGTTGCCTATGACATTGTTCTGGAATTTTCACTCTAAATAATGAAAGTTATGCTTCATAACTCAGTTTTCCGAGGAGGTTAAGTAAAAAGGTGATATAAAATATGAGACACAAAATGTTTGAAAGAAGTACTTCCACAACACAGATAATCACTCTGTGGTATTTTCTTCAAACATAATCAAGATGCATTCATAACTGAACTACAAAAAAGTGTAAGACTAGAGCAGCTCTAAAATTCAGCTCTAAAATATTTTTCCATATTGATGAAAGCAAAGGCTTAACTAGTTTGAATGTGTTGATTTTTTCATTGATGCAGGTAAATCCAGTGAACAAATTCAATGCAATTATAAAATTGCAAATGTATTTAAAGCAATGTAGTTTAACTGTACCTCTAGAGAAACATTCTATTGTTGGTAAGATTCCAGCCTGTTATCCAAAACTTTTTTACAAAGGTTGGTGGAAGGAGCATCTGTTCCGTCTTAAATTGTATCTGGTGAAGGAGTTTTCACTGAAACATGTGACAAGAGGAGAAAGAAGAAGCCATAAACAAAAATATACAAGGATACAAATGTAATGGATGGTGGCTAACCTCCAGCTATTACTTCAGTTGCAGAGATATTGATGAAGAGACAGGTCCTTAAAAAAAAAAAAAAAAGAAAAAAATTGAAAAGGAAAGCTAATTTATCTTCCACAACTCTGAAAAAATAATAAATTGCTCTCTGAATGCTGATGGGAGTTTGGTTGCAATGCCATCTTTGTCTGGAACAAATGGCATTTACTTGCAATGTTTTCCTAGTGAGGTTCATGTAATCCAGCTTCCAAATAGCTCTGTGTGATCCCTTCAAGTCTGTTTTCAGTATCTTAAGCCATATACAAAACCTATCCCACCTTACTTGACCATGTATAAAAGAAGGCTGCTCTATCTGACTATTCCTGCACTTCCGGAGTATTTAAAAGGACCTTATTTGCATACAGTTTGATAAGTTCTACAGCAGAAGGCCCATAGGCTAGTCTCTAGGATGGCCTTGTTTTCTGCCCAAGAAATCAACACAGTGAAAACAGGATAAAACACAGTGCCTTTCAGTTAGTCTAGACGCAGTAAGAATTGAGGAAATCTGCATCTATCCAGATTTTCCAGTACTGGCATGTCTGTGAACAATTATAAAAAATTGCAGCATGATTAGACATGGAATTTCCTTTTCAGGATAGTTAACTAGAGAAATAATGCTTAGAAAGGAGTGATAAATGTTGACATATTGTACCAAAAATGGATAAAAGCTAATAGTGTTCCTCCAAGTAGAAAAGTTGTATACAAAGTTCAAATTGACTCATTACTTCTGTTCCTCATTAAATTATTTTGTGCTGTCTTAACTTTTATTTCTATCTCGTGTTTAGACATTTTTCCAATATCCAATCATTCCCCAGAAATGCAGATATTTAATGGCAGTGAATCAGAAGCATGAGAAATTATATTCCTTAGTTATTGTAATTTATATGACAGCAAAAATAACCAACACTTTATGACATTGTCTTTTTCTTGCAGTGTGGGCTAGTTTGCAGGATGGTAACTATAGGGTTAATAAATATTAGTCCCTAGAGTTCTGTCCATTTTCTAATTTCTATGTTTACATATGTTCTTGCTAAATTTTGCTTTCAGTCATACATGGACATGACTAGACAATGTATTTTATGGATCTGTGATGTTTCTCAATTCCTGTTCATACCATGAAGATTTTAATCAACTAGTTCTAATATAAATATAGTTCCACTTATTTTGCTTTAATTTTAAAGGACAATAAAAAAATTCTTTCTATTTGTTATTACTTTGACAGTTTCATATCTCAATTATAAAACAATTTTCTAAATGTTCTCAAACTTCAGAAACAAACGGCTCCTCAAATTATTCAAATTAATGCTGGAATACATATTCACAGAGAGTACAAAAACTCCCAAAGCATAAAAATCCATATGTAACCTGCCCTTGCTGTTGATGGGTAGGGAGGATATATCTGGAAATATTTGTTTGTTTTTCTATTGGTGTGTTTTGTCAACTAAAATAATCCTGTCGACTAGGAAAACATTACTAAATAAGCAGATGGTCATTTTGATTACTAAACAGTAAAAAGTGTAAAAGACACTACAGCTTTATGTGGTGTCCATAATTTCTCCTCCTTGAACAAACAGTAGTAAACAATATGTTTAACTATATGGCATATTTATGAACAGCAGAATCTTGAGAATTAAGAAGCTTTTTAACTTTTGAGGGTTTTTTTGATTCACTTAGTCACAATTTGCTTCTAAATGCTCAATAAAATATAATGATAACTAAAAGATGCTCTGAGTTTTTAATCAGGTCTTAATGATTGCATGAAAAACAGACTCAACTGTTTGCAGTGCAATAAAAATTAGTAAAATTACAGCATTTTTTCCTGCTTATGTATTTCTATGGGTGAAGAGAGATTTAATGAGAACTATCAGATAGAAAAACTTTCAAAATTAATCCCAGAAATAAAAAAATAGATCGTTCCCAGATCTTCTTGAGAAGAGATATGTAAAAGGACAAATATTCACCTTCGTTTCATAGAGTGCAAAAATTTATACAGAAATCCGATGCCCACTTAAACAAGGGAAATTGTTCTCCTGTATATTAATGCATTAAATACTATTTATTCAAAGCCTTTTAATTTACTGCCAAACAAATTCCACATGCTTACTAAAGAATTTGCAGCTTGTATACATGCAAAGCAAGTACTTTTTGAATTACAGTCCCATCATGTGTGTCCACATGAATAGAACTGTAATTCAAAGATAATGCAGAAAGAAATGCTTTAAAAAGTAGCCTGTCATTATAGCCTTCTGGTATTTTAACTGGAATACTTTAATAAATGTCTTCATCTGCAGTGTTGCTTCTTTAAATGCACTTCGATAATTACATCTTATGGTTCATGAATGATATTTTGGAATATGCCTTTGAATGTCTGATCCTATTTTTTGCTGGAAGAAAGTATTTTGCTATATGATTGACAGAATCAAGGTTAGTTAATGAAACAAAATTTGGTTCTTCATCTGACAAACAGCAGATTAATAGGCATTACAGGACACACAGGTCTGATGTTCCTTGTGGAGTATCTCCACTGAAATTTTTCGTAGATGACAAATGAACACTTGGTCCAAGAGAAATAGTTTATCAGAACAGTAAATAAAAACATACAGAATTTAAAACCAATAATTAGTGCTAGTTTTGACCTGGTATTTTAAAACATATTACTCTTCTTGCAATAAAAAATAGACTTGGTGGGGTTATAATTTTTCTTCCATTGTTTGGTTTTATTTCTCCCTATCTTCACGTAAGATGAGAGAAGTTTTACAGAGGATCATCAGAATAATTAACTCATATGTACAGTTCTACACAGCAGGTGTTCTATCCCAAAACAGATGTCCCTCCTCAAAACACATATTATTCCAAAGACTGAAAAATCTGTATTCAAGGTTCTACCAGTACTAAGTTTATAAAATCCACTTAAGGCAATCTTGGCATAAGATTTAGCTGTTTAGCTGAGTTACTCCACTATGGTGATTTCACACTGCAATTACCTTATCCAAAATCCTGGAGTGAGAACTCACCCTTGTCTGAAACAGCAACCTGCTATAGATATAGTACCATTATGCTGCCCTAGCATAGATACCAATAACCCCTATTGACTATGCTGATGGTTCTTAAACCTTTGATCTTTCATGAGGGGTTAGTTGGTTGGCTGGGTTGTCTTTTTTCTTCATCTCCTTTGCTGCTGGATGAATGCTGTCTCCCAGACTGATTCTCTACCCATCACTCCTTCTGCAGTGAGTTGGGCTCACAGTTCCACTGTAGACCACCCTGGCAAAGAAGATGAGCAAGTAAAAAAAAGTAGGAGAGATATCTCCACGTAAAAAAAAGTAGGAGTGATGCATCCACAATGGCCATATTTAGCTATATAACAGCCTGCCAAGAGGTTACCAGAGCATTCCCACACAGGATTCTGATGTGGAACTACGGCATCTTCTGTCAGCACTGTTTCTCCCCTGGGATAGTCTGTAAAACATTTAACATCTTTTCATTCCCTGAGACACCTGACAGGCCAACATAGGGCCACATATCCCTGTTTATGAATATCATGACAGATCATCCTCATGGAAGATGCAAATGCCCTTTTCCAATAGTCTTATTTTCTATCTGTCGTAGAACTTTGCAGACTAGTACATTATGTCAGGGCCCAGTTATGCATCCTGGACTCTATTCATAATATTAGATCTTCTACAAAAGAACAAAATATTTAATGCTATGTCACACTGCAAATTCATATTTCATAAAACACTGTGTTGATTTTATGCTTTCTCTTTTCTAGTTAATTTTCCAGAAAAAAATGTAAAAATACCATTATAATCAATAAACTGCTCTTTCAGATCTATCTTATTTTTTGTTTTTTTCACCTGATAAAAGGAAGAATATGATAATAATAATATTAATAATAATCTAGTTCTAATGAAATATTTTCTTTGGATTAAACCCCTGAAATTTTTAATTTCATATCTACTTATTATTCACGTCAGTATTTTCTTTCCATTAGGGGTTAAAAAGGCAATGTGGTAATCTGTGGCAATCACTGCTGGCATGTGATTGTTTATGTTTCAGCAGAAAGATCACTCTGACCAACTGAATTTCATGTCATGCTTATTTTGTTGTTGGTAAATAGGTTCTAAAATTTGTAACTTAGTAGCAAGTGAACATGGGGGGCATGCCTGAACATGCAGCAGATGAATGTTGCTATATATTCTGACCACCTTAATCTCATTAATAAAATGTACAGAACAGATGTGTGCTTAACATTGTGAAGAATAAGATTTTTCTCTGTTCCTCTGGGGCCAGATTTTTCTGACATTTGGGCTTGTTTCATAATCATAAAAAACTATTGCCAGTTGAGTATTGGAGAAAAGCAAATTTCTATACCTGTGCCAATGGTCTAGAGAATATGTAAAAAAGGTATCTAAAATTATTGTCAATTTTCAGAGTAAAGTGCAGGAGGAAAATACATTTTAAAAACATATTTTGACATTGCTAAAGTGTAATACCTATTGCATACATCAGGAAAGCAATTATTAAAGGTAGAGTATTTTTAAAATTATTACTTTTAGAAGCATATTGCAGAAAGCAGCTATAAAAATGGTCAAATTAAAATGAAATCAGAAGAAGAACTACTCCTGTTCTATTTCAAAAATCAAAAATAAAAACAAACAAAAATCCAAGCCTCATGTTTGCCTCAAGAATAATCAATTTGGCAAACATATTTGTTTTCATTTCTGTACAACATTTGTTTAATGCTTTTTACTAATGAATGTGTGTTTATGAAAAGGCAGTATATCATTCAAAAATAAACTGAAGTAAGCTTTGGCAATGTATCAAGGCTGCATGCTATTTATTAATCTCTTGGTTAAATGCTGTTTCATTTTAAGGCTAGGAATTAATTAATTGCTTTCTGTGCCACGTATAGAGAAGAGATACATTATATAGAAAATCCTCTCATAGACAAATGAATATGAATCTCTATTTTTTTCCTTGGGAAAGGTTCCTGGCTGTAGTCCTCTAGCTAGGGGAACATTCAGTTTTCTGTCTAAGAAAAATATCACACTTCTTTCCTTCCAGTTCATGGCACTTGAATGTCGAACCCTTCCTGAAAGCAAAGGATGAAAAGCAGTTACAAATATTTGTGAAGACAATAGTAGGCAATATCTCTCTTCCTTGCAAGTTGCAAATACTAATATATTCACCAATTGTATCTCACAACAAAGAGAAAATTGCACTTCTGTACCTTGAGACCAGAGCTGTTTTATTACTGCTGCATTTTATTCAGGATGGTGTAAAACAGGTTTCACTCTAATGAATATCACAGGCCAAGTTTTCAACAGCTTTAAGCCTGCTGGGCATATGGTGGCACTGCATTTCTTTATACAAATACTATCTTCAATTCTCTGCAGCAGCCTGGGGCAGTGTATGTGCGGAAATAGCACTGTAAGTGGAATATCTGTTAGACAAAGAAGGTCATTTCAATGTTGATGATGTTTGAGCTTGAGAGCTCTACACCTCTCCTCAAGTACAAAGTTTTCTGGGATGTAATTGCTATTGCCACAGAATTTGATGACTTTTCCTGCACAGGATTTTCTACTGCTTTCTAGTACTAATTTAAATTACAGTAGTTTCACGAATACAAGCCGCACGGATTATAAGCCACACTTCTGGTGCCTCGACAATGTTGCTGTCTTTGTCAATAGATAAGCCGCACCCCGAATATTAGCCGCACTTTCGTTCGTCGCGAGAATCCGTGCGCAGCTTTCACAAATTGGCCAATTAGTAACAGGATCGCGGCATAGCGGGGTTTACTGGCTCGGGGCGGGGCCAGGCAGGCTCGGCCCGCTCATGGTTGCCGATGGGGCCGGGTGGCCCAGCTCAGCGCCACGGCTCGGCGGGGCTGGCAGGGTGGTGCTGCCGCCACCGCCGGGCTCGCTGGCCCCCCTCTCCCGTCAGCACCGCCCCGCTGCCGCGTTTGCTAGCCCTGCCAGCAGGGCTGTTGCCGCCGCCGCCGGGCTCGCTGGCCGCCCCGCGCCGCGTTCGCTCGCCCGGCCGCCGGGCTGCCGCCGCCGCCGGGTTCACCGGCCACCCCGCGCCGCGTTCACTCGCCCGGCCGGCGGGCTGCTGCCGCCGGGCTCGCCAGCCGCCCCGCGCCGCGTTCGCTCGCCCGGCCGGCGGGCTGCCGCCGCCGCCGGGCTCGCCGGCCGCCCCGCGCCGCGTTTGCTAGCCCTGCCGGCAGGGCTGCCGCCGCCACCAGGCTCGCCGGCCGCCCCCTCCCGTCTGCACCGCCGCCGCGTTTCCTCGCCCTGGCCGGCACTGCAGGCCCCCGCACCGCCGGGCTCCCCCACGCTGCTGGCCCCGATTCTGCTGGGCTTCCCCCGCTGCCAGGCAGCCCCACCCATCGGCCTTCCTGCTTCTGCCATGCTCCCCTGCACTGCTAGCCCCAGTTCTCCCGGGCTCCCCCGCCCTGCTGGCTCAGGCTCTGCCGCCCGCCCCCCACACTGCTGGCCCCGCCTCTGCCAGGCTTTCCCACCTCAGCCGGGGCCGGCCGGGCTCCAGCTTGGCTTGGGGCTGCCGCGGGCTCTCACTTCCGTGTTGGCAGCTTTTAGAATTTTGTTAATGTATTAGCCGCCCCGGAATATTGGCCGCACTTCCGGGTTTCCACCAAAATTTTGGTCAAATTGGTGCGGCTTGTATTCGTGAAATTACTGTATATCTTCATTTTATTCGATTCAGTAACAATGAAACAAAATTTCTGTCACCTTGTTAGGCAAATATAATTCCTTTCTTTTTATGCTGTTTGAAACTTTGTTCGAAATCAATTACATGAGGATATAATTTTTCAAGTAGAAGTAAGTGTTTACTTTAAAATGTATAATGATCTGTTGGCTTCTGTATTTTTCAGGACTGCTGATTACCAGTAAAAGAAAATCTTGCTGTCATAGCTTCCTTTGCACATTAGCAATGGCTTGTTGTTCTGTTGCCAATTATTGCACCAGTTCCAGTGATGTGATTGAAAAATAGACCACACAATTTATTGAAATTAATTTTGGGGGAAGAAGTGACATAGTAATTTATTAAGTGCATTCTTGACTGAGGTGGTGTAAAAAATCTCAGCCATCTGCTTACATAGTAGTTATCTATCTATCTGTAACACTGAAGGTGTTAAAATTTTTAAAAGACAGAGTTTAAAAAAATGATCTCGTAATGACCCCAACTTTGCATCTTAATCTTCAATATCTTTATCTCTGTATTTCAAAATGTATTGCTTCTATACAACCTGGTTTTTTTATGCATGATAAAACCAATTCTGATAAAAATAATGGACAGGAATTCTGATTCTGGTATTTTTTAAGCAGCAGATTTCTTTTTATCCTTAAAGATATTCGTTCAGGTCCAATCCACATGGTAGCCACTGAAAATAATTATCTTTGAATGATTAATGAGGAATGAATTGGTAGTCTCAGTCCATTTCCCAGAACAAATCATAAAACTCAACATCAAAACTATCGTTAATTAATTATGCCAGTGCAGAAACCAAGGTTTAAATGTTCTTTAATGGTTCACTATTTTAAGTTCTAACACAGTACTGCCAGTTTATGACTGAGGCATTTCTGAATTTGCATTGGCTCTTCTACTCCTACAGTAGCTGCATTTTGCTTGCTTCAGATTGACATGTTTCTTAACCATTGGCTTCATTTTTTTTATTTTTCATTCTGAACTATACATTAAATTTTTATTTTCAAAATATTTACAGATGTTGTAATAAAAAGCATGACATGTCTTGTATACAAAGTAGCCTTTTGTAGACAATTGTGTCCAGTACTTCTTATTTATTTCTTTCCATTTCTTTATTTCTGTTATTATATAGGCCTTTATTAAGCAGGCAGGTTCCAGATGAAGAGAATCTACTGTCTCAAGAAATTGATAGAATAAAGGTGAATTATCCATTCTGTGCAGTCCTTTCAAACAAATTAGATTACTACTGGTTCTCTCTGCAGCTCAGTTTCCTACACCAGAGAAGAGAGAAAATGTTTACATTTTGAAATATTGAAAGGCTCTTTCAAATGTAGGCCAAATGAGATTTTGAGGAGAAATAAATTAGTTAAGAAATTAAATACTCAGTCTTCTTGATATATTTTTTTATCACAGATGTTTAGTCATAAACGTGATGGTGGAGAGAGGAGCAAAATATTATTGCAAATATGTTTGGTATAGGTAACTATATAATAAACAAGTTCATTCTCACGGGTCCAAACAGCCTAGGAGATTAGGTTCTGTGAGTATCTTATTCTGGGATACAAATTTTAACTTGAAAAAGAGTAACATGTTTTTGGTCTTCTCACGTGGAATTCCTGGCCTGAATTCTGTATTTCCTGCATAGGTCACAAAACCCTCATGGGAAAAGGAAAAATAACAAAAAACGCACCAGAAAACCCTGACCCAAAACTCAAAAAACACCCCAGCCCAAACTGCTGTAGCTTTCACATTCAGCAAAGGCTTTTATGCCTTAGGACAGAATGAAGTATATGAAACTCATTGTTAGATTGCAAGATTAAAAGAAAGCACTCTGCTGAGAACGTGCGTAACAATGGCTCCAAGGACACACAAGGAATTTGTTCCACATGTACGCATCAGGCTTCGTTAATTTTTGCTGTCACCCACAGGGACTATTCCCTTTCAGTTGATATTTTAAAAAAAATTATCAGAGACAAGGAGTCTGAACCTTACTTCACATTTTGAAGAGAAAGTTAGTAGCAGTTAGTAGCATGTAATGTTTATAGAACTAGTTTGCTGAGGAGAAATTTGGTGAAAATTTTCAGTTTGAAATAAAAAAATGAATGTTATTTTCCCTTCAGTGAATCATTGCAACTCAGCAATTCAAGTACTCTGTATGTGGAGGCAAGTGTCAAAGGGGATGTACAACAGCATAAGAATATCAGTGTCACACTTGAATGAAGCTTCCTGATATATCATCCATGACACATCATTTGCTTTTGAAAATCTTCAAGACACAATTTCAAAGCTAGAAATATATTTGAGGGGTTTTGTGAGATTTTTTTCTGTTTTGTGCTATTTCTAATGACCTACAAAATTTGCTCTGTCACAGTGGAAAAGAAGAAACTGAAAGAAAACTATAAAGTTTAAAAGCCATTCTGAGAGACAGAGGAATCAAAGAGAATGAGTTAATTTATCACTACTGTGTAAAGGGTAAAATGCATAGCAGGAAAGAGAAAAAGAACTTAAGAGATTTTTAAGGAAATTTTCCTTTTGAGATATGATTGTCTGGCTTTACAGAAAAAAAAAATATGTGTATTCTTTACTGGTTTTGAGTCATCTTTACTCTCCTCCTGTTTAAATGCTCTGTAAAAATTAGATTCACATAAGATATCAGGAAGGGGTGGTTATTGGCTATTTCATATATTTCCAGTTATTCTTCCCAGAGTAAGTAGAACAACATTATACAAATCTTTTAAAAAATACTAGTTATATCATTATTAAGTCACAAGTCACACGGATTTGTTATTATTTCTATAATAAAAAACAAAGAAAAAGCAGAAAAGAGAGATTCTTAATAGATATTTATTAGCTTAAGGTATTGCAGAACTTAAAGAGCTGTTGTTAAATTAACCCACACAAATAATTTAATCTACATATATAGCTTCTTATCAGGATATTGGTGTATAACTATCAGGGACACGGTTAAATTAGAGAAGATAATATTTACATTTCTGCATAATATCTACCTGTTTCTGGATTTGATTCCTCTGTGGGTTCCTATTAGCCTGATTTCCAAAAGGAAAGACACTACATTCAATAAGGAAGCCAAGAGTATCTACTTGTTTTGTATTATTTAATTTATTTAGGAAAAAAAATCTGCATATATACAGTGCATGCAGGGTTAGACTTGGCTGTTTTCAATGGAACAGGGGAAGAAAATAAAATGGAAAAGCCTATGGGTTCAAAAACGCACAGGGCAATCGCTTGCCAATTACTGCCATAAGAAAAAAGACTTGATTTTGGGAAAAATAACTTAGTTATTGACTATTATTAGTTATTAACTAATAGTTATTACTAATTGCATTTAGAGTGGGCCTATGCTGAAAACTGTTGGTGATCCAGGGGTGTTTTAGTTATTGCACAAAGTCAAGACCTCTTCTACTTCTCTCACCACTGCTACAGTGAGGAGACTTGGGGTGCACGAGGAGTTGCGAGAGGACACAGATGGGACAGCTGACACCAATTGACCATACCATATGGCATCGTGTTCAGCATTTAAAGGTGGGGGAAGAAGCGGGAAGGTAGGGACAGGTGATGTCACAAAACCATTATGTGTGATGGAGCCCTGCTTTCCTTTAGATGACAGAGTAACTTGTGCATGCAGCTTTTTCTTCACCTATTAAACTGTCTTTATCTGGATCAACAAATTTTGTCACTTTTAATCTTCAGATTCTCTCCCTCATGTCACTGCTCCTGTGTGAGTTATCCATGGTCTGTAGCTTCCTTCAGGCATCCAGGTGCTATGGCATGGGGTCCTCCACAAACTGTAGTATGTTCCAGTATGATCTCCCATGGGTTGCAGGAGGATAGCCTGTCTCATCATGCACTTCCTGACAAGATGCTCCGGAGTCTGGAGCACCTCCTCCCTCTCTTCTGCCCTGATCCTGGTGTCTGAAGGACTGTTTCATGTTTTTTCCTCACTTCTCACTCCTTAAATACACCTTCCCTAAGATGTCACTCCCTTGGCTGTGGGGCTCAGTCACGCCCTGTGGTTGGTGGGTTGGAGATAAATGGAACTTTCCTATGTGTCTGTCCAGCACAGGTCAGTCCCAGATCCTTCTCACACCTGCATCCTATAAAAATAAGGGGAAACCAATATTCTTACAAAAGAAAACTAAAAAATAAAACTTCTGAAGGCATCAGAAAAGAATTTACTATCAGCCACCAAGATGAGAAATTTAAAACCAGACCCATTCAAGTAGTTGGGAGCCTTGCACACAGCAGCTCCTTATAGCCTTTAGGGGGTAACTGGCTATGATTATGGTTTTTAGGTGATCAGAGTAGAGCCAGTGGGAGATTTAGTTGTTCAAAAAACTATAGGAAAAACAGTTCAAAAGATAATTTGTTTTAAAAGGGCTTAGTGCAAATGAAATAAGGAAAAAAGGCTTATAATTTCTGTTGCTTTCAGCTTTTCTCATGGGCATCTGGTTGTAAAGTTATGATACTCTTGCTTTTGCTATTGATATTCAACAACTGATTAAAACTTGCTTTACAAAGTTTTTAAAATCAAAATGATTGCAATTTCATTGTAGAATTCTTCTGACAGGTTTTTTATCTCAAAAGGAAATGAATGGATCTTTTTTAAAATACTCTTCCTTGTTTGCATTGATGTTAACTGTAATTATTTCACTGTCTAGACAAACAAAACCTCTTCTAACATGACCAAGGGCTGCTCTCTAACAGCCTTTTGTAGAAGTGTGCATGAAGAAGGAAAGCTGGAAGTAAATACCTGCAAAAGTACAATGATACACAACAAAAAGAAATCATAATTTCAGGAATACTCTCTGAAAATAGTGAGAATGTTTATTTTATAACAGGCTGTTTGAAAGAGAAGAAGGTAAAAAATAAAAGCTGACATGAGTAACAGGGAAAAAGAAAAAACTGTACTTTTCGTGTTTTATTTATATGTGTTATTTCAGGACTGAGATATTACAGGCAGAAAACAAATGCATTCTTCACTGACATTCTGTTGATACTCCCAGGTGAGTAATTTCATCTTTTATATAGTCCTACTGATAAATCAATGAAGTTCTGCTTCAACAAGTCAATATACACTGAAACGTTGCAATTAGTTTTTAGGTCAAACTATAGAAATGCATGTGTTGGATGAATATTGAACCGGCATTTATGAGGGAACGAGTGGACAGGCATAAAATACGTAGTTCCATACACATCATCAGATAAAGGTATTCAGAATAGCTGTACAATATATTTTCTTATAACTTTTTACTGAATTTATGTTAAAAATAGCAGAGAACATTATTAGAGTTATGAAAAAAAAAGATTTAAAGAAATTTGAAGACATTATCTACTCCATTCCTGTAATGCAATGTAAACTATGTTTTTCGTATTCTTACAAAATTTTTATGTTTTACAGATTTTCATTAATGGAAGTTTTGCAGCATATGGCACTTTCCCCAGTCTATTAAAAATGCTATAGAGTTTTTATGAACTGAGAAGTTCTGTTTGAGGTTTGTTCTTGTATCTTTTCCAAAGTTAGTTTTCTACATATCTGCAGTCAAATTCTTCCAGGAAGTAGTAGATAAATATTAGTGATGCTGAACCTGAAATGGGTAACCTGAGATGCCTCCATATGTCAGCACATTGCTCTCTGGCATTTCTACTTGTGGAAGTGTGTATAGCCAGAAAATTCTAGTTTATTATCCTGACTTAGACTGTGGAGATCACCATGAAGGCTTGTGGCTTGCCCAATGAGTATCTCCCAATAGTACCAATCACGTAACTTGTTATCTCTTTCCCATTTCTTGAATGCTTCTAGCTGTCCTCATAGCTCCCTTTCCCCTTCTCATCTCGTCTAAAGCATGTAACTCTCATTTAATTAGTTTTCGCTTTTATTCTCAATTTTGCTATGTATACACCCAAATTTTCTATTTCTTTTACCATTACCAAGGTAATCTCTGACCTTTACGGTATTATAGATCTAGTTATTAATGTGCTATTGACATCAGAAAATTATACTTCTATAAAGGTCCCCAGTATCCCCTGCCAGCAGTCTGTGATATTTAGTCAGTTCTCACATAACTGCCCCCTAAGCAACTGTGAAATGTGATGGTCCTTCATATTGCAATCATTAACATTTGCCAGCTGTTGTACTGTTATCTATTACATCCAAAAATTTTTCATGTCACAAATAGTAGTTTTTCATATCCTGTTCAGTCAGCTTAATATCAGGCCAGGTCATAATCAGTGGTTGAGTGACTTGCCTATCTCTGTAGCCTAACATTATTCTCCTTTATTGGGGGTAGAGGGCATATGAAGTTCATAATACTAATATTTAGCCAAAAAGAATGCAAAGCCTCTAAATTCCATTACTCTAGTCTCAACAAGAGTCTATAGCTTCACCACAGCACAGAGAATTTCTTATTGCCAGCGTAGTGAGAAATGTAATTTTTTGTCTTTCTACATTAAAGCATGTCAAAATATACCCAGTATCCAACTCTCTTTACTCCAAAAATACCTTTCTGTGGTTCATTAACTACAGCACACAAACCACTAGCAAATGACTTCAGATGCACTCTTTTGAATTTATGTTAAATGACTAGAATATCAATTGCAGCTATCACACTGTTTATGATGTGTGATACATCTACAAAGACAAATTCTTTCTCAGCAAGCAGAACCAGAGATGTCCTGTAGCGTGTGCAGTAAATTTGGTTTTGTTGATTAGTTAGCTCATGCAGTAAACAAAACATTGAATTCTCAACCAAAACTTCAGGCTGTGAAAGTCACTTTACAGTTAAGTTCACAGGTAAGTGTTGTTATAATACTTATGCTTTACTGTAAATATTCTCAAACCATTCTTTTTTGTAGCACTTTTACTTTAAATTTTGCCTATGCTTATGGTATGGATCTCATTACTCATCAAATATTAAAGATATGCAGAATATAAATTTACTAACCTATTGTTGAATATCTACTATTTTGATGAAATAATGCAAATAAATAAAATCAGTATTCTGCCCATTAAAGCAAAAATACATAATTTTAAATAGAAGTAGTTTTGATCACTTTCTTTGTATATCTACAAAAATATCTCTGTTTTCTTTGTTACATGTATATCTTCAGCAGTACCTAAATAAAACTTTGCATTAAATTTCTTTTGTTCTTTTTGGTGTTGGGATCATGGTTAGAAGATAAGCAGGAAGAGAAAGGCCTCATTAAAGAGCTACCTTCCACCATTCTCTTCTGGGCAGAAACTACAAACCAGTAGTCAAGGAAGGTTACTTGCTTTCTCTCCTAATAAGGGGCTGAGAAACAATTCTGGAGAAAGGTGAAATAATTTACCATCAAATTATCACTAGCATTATTAGACTAGATCTGTACTTCTCCATCTGTGAGAAACCTGGTATCCAAGACCCAGAATGATACAAAGATCTGTTGTAAGAAATGTATTGTAAGAAAAATTCAGAGGAATGTCTGAGTATGCACAGGTACTTGATTCATTGAGAAGCTAAAGTCAAAGGTACAGTAAAACGAAGAATCATCTCTGTGATTTTCAAGTATCTTACTACATATATCAAGTAGCATGGTTTAAAACAGATTAGGATTTGTAATCTGTGGATTTATTAACATGATTTATCAATGCAATTATTCAGTAGTCAGTGAACTATACAACCATGATCAAAACCAGCAATAAGACAAATAAATGCCAATACTATAAACTGACAAAATATTAATTTTAAAAATTGCAGTTTTCTAAGGACTCCTCTACAATAATCTAGAAAATATTTTTATTACTCTTCAATTTCAATGATTTGTCCAGTTACATCCACATTTCAAATAATTTCCGGATGTAAAACCCTCCTTCACACTTTCAGTGCATAGAAGATTTTAAGAATAGTCATTTCCATGGGGGAGAGAATGAGAAGGGGCTCAGTCTACAGTGAGTGGTCAGCATCTCAAATAATTTACTAGGAGTGATTTGATGATAATGATGGCTTCTAATTTCGTGCTTCAGAATCAGTTTGTAATAATTTTTGTGTGTTGTTAACACACCTTGCTTTTTATTCATTCTCTATAAGTCTATCTTACATCTGAATTTACAATCTATCAAATTAATGACATTTTATGTATGGTAATGTAAGTAATGCATGAAACAATTTAATATAAGTGCAAATAAACTAACCATCTATTTATCTAACTGCATTCAGCTATTTTATCCTTTTTCCAGATCAAGAACTAAAATAAATCTAAAACCACCTGGACTGGAACCAGGGGAAGGAGGTTTTCGATTCAAATATTTTTTCCAATACATACCTTGAGCTGAAAATATTTTGCAGAAAAAAAAGCCAGATGAAGTTTAAATCAGGAGTGAGATAAAGAACCAAAAGACACTTACCTTTAAAATGTTCGGAGTAGAGTTCAAAAGACAAGTATTTTTGTTTCATAGATAGCAAATGGGCAAAGCTTCTAGTTTACTAATGCTATTCGCAACTTCCAGTACCATACTACAAAAAGGTCAAAATCAGTCTATTAAAAGTATGACAGAGTCATTGCTTTTACTCCTCAGCCTGAAACTCACATTCATTACTTAAAAGAGTATTTTACATTTAAGATCTTAAAAAAGGAACCATTATTTAGTGTTCCTGTTTTAAGGATAGGCAAGCATGTAAAGAAAGAAGTAAAAGACGGGAGTGCTATTCAGAGAGATCTCAACAAAATGGAGAAGTGGGCTATCAAGAGTGCAAACTACGAAGGGAATTTTCAAGTCTTGTACCTGGAGAGGTACCCAACATATCAATGCAAACTGGAGTCAACTGGCAAGAAAATATCTTTTCAATGAAGGATCCAGGAGCTGAGCATGAGCATGAGCCAGGGGGTTTCCAATGGAGGGAAAAAGGTCAGCTGTACTCGGCTGTATTAGCAAGATGGTAGACACAGTAGGAAAGAACATCTTCAAAATCCACAGTCCCATATTCAAAAATTAACATCCCTATAGATGTCCCACAACTGGTACCAAGCAGTTTTTAATCATTAAGAAGGACACAATGATTGGACAACACTGTCACTGACAAAAAATTATTTGATAAAATCATATTCTATAATAACAATGACTTATCTAAACACTGTGTTTCTTTTGAGTCTTTGTTTTTTTGTGTGTTTGTTGGGGTTTTTTGGTTGGTTGACTGGTTTGGGTTTTGTTCTTTCATTTTGTTTAGATTCAGCTTAGTTTGATTTGATTTGGTTTGGGTTTTTTTCGAGTTTGGTTGGGTTTTTTTTCTGTAACTGCAATGTATTTCTTTGTAGTCCTCTCTGCCTACAACTTTGTCTTCCATTCTATATTGCTAAAATAATGGATGATCCCATTGATTTTAATAAGATGTGGGTGAAATTATTAAAATATCTATTTATCATCAGATCTATTAATAATAAAATTCACAGTAATTTTTATTTAAAATAAATTCACAGGTAATTTTCACAATTAAAAATAATTACAAAATTGAAGTTTTTTGTCAGCTGCTAATAATTATTATGTTTCTATATAGTAACTGACTCAATCCAATACTTCTGTGGAGTGAGATGCAAAAATGTATATACCTGTCCAGGAAGAATTCACTTGATGAATTATAATTTTATCTTAGCATTTATTCTAATTCACTTCTAATCAATCAAGATAGATGATATTTCCTTTTATTTCACCAAAGCTGGCATTTCTCTATGAAGGAACTAGCTTCAAACTTTCATTTCTGTCCATTAGCTTCTCAATTTAGTGAGTGATAAGATTTTATTTGTCGTGTGGATGGGTTAAAGAAATCATCCTTTTAGAAATCTAACAGAATAAATCCTGCTAGTTTAGAGAAAATTAAAGTCTAAGTAAGCCTCATAAAAATGACTAAATTTTTATTGTGTGCTTTATTTAGGTCTAGTCAAAGATCCTAAACTTCATGACAAGCCTACTCTCACTAACTAAAATGTCTAGAAGCTTGCCTACTCTGAACATCTTCAAAAATCATTTGCTCTCTCTCCCTCACTGGATATACCTTTATGAAAGGTACCATTTCTACAAACCATACTCCATCAAATCGATGAATCTTGCAATGTCTCAGCACTTCTGTAGTATGCCCTCCACCATACAACATTCCCATGCAAAAATAAAGTTGCAAAGTATCTTTACATCCATTCTTTTCTATAGCTATTATCCAATTACTCATTTACAGTGGAATGATATAGTTTTATCCTCCTGCTATTAACTCAGAAGTCCTTTTCTTTTTTTTTTTTTTTTTCAAACTTTGAGCTTCAGGAACACAAACGGAGACTCCTATGACAGTAAAGTCTGGAAGTTCATGATTTCTAGCACCAGGAAAGCAGCACCTGCTCCATCTGCAGAGTCCTAACTACAGAACAGGATCTGTGTCTTAATTGTAGGAAAGGATCCCTGAAACCTCTGGAATATGGAAGCCTGGATGTTTTTCTCATCAGTCCTGCCAATGAGGAGAGAAAGGGCTAATGGCTGGTTGTGCAGCAGGTGTCAAAAAACAAGGTATTAGTTGGTATACTCATGCTGAGTAGATGAAAAGACGGAATTGCTCTTTATGTATGAGAGAAGCAGGACTGATGGAGGTTTGCATAGGGAATGAGCCAAGTGAGAACTTCTGAGTCAGGGCTAGCAAGCAGAGTAGCAGGGGTGATGTGATATTGAAGTTATCTGCTGCAGATTGCCTAGTCAGAAAGAAACAGATATTTCACTATCCCAAGCTTTGATCCTTATGTGTGGCATAACCATCCTGAATTATTCTGGAAGGACAGCATAGAAATACAAAAACTATTCAGGATTATGTTGACAACATCTTCTTATCACATGTGATTGAGAAACTGATAATTGAAGACATTACGCTGGTCCTCAAATTTACAAACAAAAAACAGTAGCTGAACATATGAAGGCTTAGGATGACTTTGGCTGCTGCAACAGTGTGATCTCCTGAGAAGAGGGAGAAAAAACAAAAAATAACACATTTCACTGCATTTCAGGAGATCACACTTTGGACTCTTCAGGAAATATCTTTTAACAGGTCAAAAACATATGTCTTGAGGGTAAGAAGGTTCTGTAGAGGATCTGAACCAGTGGTCCTAGGCCAACGGTATTCGGTTCAATAAGGTCAAGTGCTACAATATGCCCTTGGGTCACAACAACCTCATGCCACAACACAGCTTGAGGAAGAGTGGTTGGAAAGATGCCTGGTAGAGAAGAACATGGGGGTACAGATGAACAGACAGCTGAACATGAACCAGTTGTACCCAGGTGGCCAAGAAGGCCAATGGCATCCTGACCTGTATCAGAGATAGTGCGCAGCAGGACCAGGGCAATGGTTGTTTCTCTGTACTCGGCACTGTTGAGGTTATACCTCAAATCCTGTGTCCATCTCTGGACTTGTCACTGCAAGAAGAACACTGAGGTACTGGAACATGTCCAGAAAAGGACGACGGAGCTGGTGAAGGGTCAGGAGCACAAGTCATATAATGAGGAACTGAGAGGCTGAGGGAAGATCTTATCACTCACTATAACTTGCAACTTTTGGACCTTGGGGTATAGGGCTGCAGCAGCTTCATCTTTCTCAGATTGTCAGATATGCCTCAGTACTTTCTTCTAACACAACAATCATGTGTCCCTCAGATTGCAATCTGGATTTCTTGTCTGTCAACAGCTGTGGATGATACAATTCCTCCAAAGTCATCTTCCCCTGGCCCCTGGAACTTGCTATAATAGATAAGGTATCCTAGATACCAAGGTTGAGCCAAATTCCTTAAGAATTTGGTCACTCTCCTAACACTTTGGAAGGTAATTGGTAAGAAATTAGTCTGTGTAATTGGTCAGATCGCCTTTAGAACTTTTTACTTAGATTGGATGTTGTTCTTTGTATAAACTTTTATTGGCTGTAGTTTGAATCCCCCCTGAACTTATAAATATGACTGTCTGCCCTTTGTTGGGAGAGAATCCCTGCTTGACCACCCTTCGCATGAAATAAGGGTTCTTGTGGAACTCGTCAAGTAAGGCCTCCAGTCTTTCTCTGCTGGCTAAATATGAGCTTTCTGAGAGATAGCTAATTGATATTAACACTCTCTGGTCCTGGTAAATACCACCAGGGACCAAAGAGAAATGCCACAAACAGCCTTTCCATGGGTGTTTCTTAGTACTCTGAGCTAAGCTTATAAAGCTGTGCCTTGTCTCAGGTGCGTCCTTGATCCACAAATCCTTTGTGCAGCAGGCTTGCAGCAGTGTTTGCCATACACACCCTTGTTAACCTTCTGGATGCCTTTTTCTTTTCTGTCTAATTACTGCTTTGGTACTCACATCTTATATTAGGTTTTACAGATAAGACCTAAACCCACTAACTTACTTTCAAAGCATTTCTTTAATGTCTGTCTTTGTAAAAAAAAAGCACACTTTTATTTGCTTGAAGTCATCAGCAGAAGCCATTATCCAAAGAGATGGGTAGACCTCTGAAAAGTAGGAGTCTGGGGACCTTTTAAGAAAACAAGACACAGCAATAGTTCTGGATATTTTGTTCCTGAAAGCACAATATTTCCGACTGTTGCATGCTAAATAAAGTTCAGTGGTTAGTCATCTGCATGGCTTTAAATAACTCTTCTAAAATTGGTTATGAATGTTTTCAATGAACTATCCTTCATGCTCATTCATGAACAAGAAAATGCATCACCCACAAGCTATAATCTGTGTCTCTTAAGCATGCTGAATATTCTCTGCACCTTGAGAATTCTTCCTCATTTCAATTCTAAGTCTCATGAATTAGGGTGTGATAATCTCTATTAACAGCAAAGAATTTAATAGCTGATAGGCAGATATTGGGATCAGATGTGCCCATTTAAAACATGCCCTATCAAATAAGGATAAAAGCTGTCAGAAATGTGATAATATTTTGCACAAGCATTATTTAGTGTAGATGAAAATAATCTGATGGATAAAACTCAGTCTTCTCTATGTACATTTTCTGCCATTCTTTAGTAGATGTTTACCTCCACAGAGGTTTCAAGGAAAATCCATTGGGGTTATTAGGCTTTCAGTTCATACTTAGGCATTTGGGAAAGGCATTCCAGGGATAGCAGAACTAGAGTGCACACTGAGACCTCTAAACAGCCTCCAGAATGAAAGTTCCACAATTAAGAGAGGACAGTTTTTCTGTCTTCATTCATCAGCAGTTTCTTTCTGCATATAATTCAGGGAAGCAACATTTGTTGGTGTAGTTTGCTTTATGGATCTTCTTATAGCCCTAGTTCAGATAGCTAATTGCTCATGAGATTTACCAGAGCCAATTTCACCATAATGTATAAAATATGGGAGACAGAGATCTTTTGGCTTTCAGAAGGTATTTTCTATTTTAATTTAGGATCCACATGGGCAAAAATTAATTATAATAGGCCAGCTATATCAACAGCCAGTAGAAATGTATTTAGTGTCTATTTCCTGTGACATTGATATTAGTTACTTCATAGACTGGAGATTGCCTATACCAGAAGTAAATCACCATATATAGTCACCATGTCACTAACGTAACTTTCATAAAATGAAAAAAAAAAATACAGAAGAATTTCTCTTCTTGTTTTCAGGTTCTTGATGTGTGGATTCACTAGCAGATATGTTTTATGGCTAAAGCATAGCAGATCCACATAGAAGCTAAATTTATACAGAAAAAGACATATAGTGTCCTCAAGACAGCAGTAAATACTGACACTTGATAACCTTGTTAGGAACATGAAAAGTACTGAAGATCATAAGACACACAAAATGATCAGAAACGCACATCACAACAAAATTATCTGTTAGAATGGCATGCAAGACATTTACTAGATAAAAGGAATGATCTCCACTTTTAGGGTTTTATGTTGCTTTATTACATATCAACTATTTTGCATTTACACATGAATGTTTTTGGGGAAACATATATAATATTTTTTTTAAATATTGGTTATGTGTTTATTTGTCCTTTATAAACTCCATACAGCAATTCCCTTGGAATATAGTTACGTATGGAGGTTAGCAAAAAGTTGAAACTGCATCCCCCTAATATATGATTAGAGGATGAATTTTTCATAAGCAACTATATTGCTATTGAGGCATTGAAATTATGACAGCAACTGGAATATGTATTGAAAATGTACAGTAATTTCACGATTATAATCCGCACCGATTATAAGCCGCACTTCCGGGTGTCAGCAACTTTTAGTTCTTTGTCCATATATAAGCCACACTTGATTATAAGCTGCAAGTTACAATACAGAGGGTGATAAAAGGTATCTATTCTATCACCATCTGTTGAGGGTGGGGGCAGTGATCCTTATCTCAACAGTAGATATTCTGCTAATGAGTCATCCATTGAAACCAGGTGGGGCATTGTTCTTTATCTTTTCACAACCCATCCTTCCTCCAGCCAGTCATTTTCTGCTAATGACCCATTAAGTCCCACTGTGGGACTGATAAAATTACTTCATCTCATTGGGAGATGCTCCAGCCAGGGGGAAGAGCACAGCATTTCTTACCAAAATAAAAGCAGAGGTTTTGGGACACTAAGGTAGCCCCTTTCTCCACTGGACTCCAGAGGAAAACTGGATTTCTCCACATCACCACTGGACTTCCGGAGGGAAACTACACCTTGTACAGGAGCACTGCTCCAACTGAGCCACATCTGTCAGTGCAGGAGGATGCAGCCACCATTTAATGGGACTGCTACCAACACCCTGCCTGACGGGGTATCAGGTTGTACTCTGACTTTGTCAGGGTTTGGAGTTTGTTTCTTTGTAGTACTGTATTTTTATTTTAATTTCCCTAAAAAAGAACTGTTATTCCTAATTCCCATATTTTTGCCTGAAAGCCCCTTGATTTCAAAATCATAATAATTTGGAGGGAGGGGCTTTACATTCTCCATTTCAAAGAGAAGTTCCTGCCTTTCTCAGCAGACACCTGTCCTCCAAACTAAAACAGCAACTTTTTGTTCTTTGTCCATATATAAGCTGCACCTGATTATAAACCGCACTTCAGGTTTGTGCCAAAATTTTAGTCAAAATGGTGCAGCTTATAATCGTGAAATTACTGTATGCTTTTATCATACATTTACTTTAAATATATTTACCTTATTTCTAAGTGGCAATATCTTTCTTTTTTTAAGTTTATTAAGAATGTCATATAAGTAAAATTTTATTTAAAATCTTGGTGAATATGTACAACCTTAAGAAATATTTTCATTTATTACAACAATGTTGCTATAAATGCAGAAATGCAATCTTAGTATTTTTTTTCATTTCTACTTCCCACCAGACTTGAAAATATTTATGGCCAGCTTTCCAAAGCCAAAATGTTTGTCATTGCATGGAATTGTCTTGATCTGTGTCTCTTTCCCTCTGTGCCATCTGTGATGTCCTGTCCCCATCATCACCACATGCCCAAGAGCTTGTTTAGTTTCAAATGCTTTTTAAATAAAAAAAACTTGACCCACCTAAACATCCCACAATAAAGAACAGAATGTTAATCTGGAAATCTTCAGTTTTCTGTGGTTTATGCCTCTATAAACAAAAAAGCAGTTTCATAAAAATCACCAAAGTGTTTTGTTTGCAAAAACCTTTAAACAAATAGAAATATCTATACTGACACAATGTATACAATGTTTGCAAAGGAGCTCTCTATGCTGCACATGCACATATTTTCACATTGTGATGTACCAGATTTATTATTTCAGTTATCTTTGACCACAAAATTTAATGTAAAGGAGACCCATGTGCACAAAAACTCCGCAAAAAAGAGAATGAAATAATAATTCACTTCCTTCCCTTTAAAGCACACATGATGCTACACTGCAGAAGACACATAAAGCAACTGAGGCAACATTTTAGTCAGGATTATTTCTCTGCTAGTCATTCCTCTCCAGAACCTCACTTCTTGGACCTCCTATTGGATTAACTAATTACTTTAGAAGTATTTCATTTTATGTTTGTTGTCCTACGAAAGCCTGTGCTGTCATCCAATCTAGGAGGCCAGCTCTTCATTAAATGTGAAATTAGATACTCAGTTAATGAAGCTTTATCTCTTATTTGATGGCTGACAGTAAATCTGGTATGTTCTATGTCTGAATCCCTTAATAGGTTTACAGAGAGTTAACTCTGACTTTGGTCTTCCATTAACAGCAAGACTTTGCTGTTTTGAATGTTCTGCTTGCTTAATTATTTAGTGGCAGACAGTTTCAACAAAAGCCAAATGATCATTCACAGCAACAAATGAACACCATAATCTTAACAAGATTATCATAATAAAGAGTCATCAGAGAAATTAAAATTATCTGCTTTAATTATGAAATTATAACCCCATTAACTCCTCTGCATGAAAAGAAGGAATTGGGGAATAGCAACGAAGAACCCAGAGATGGCTATTATAAAGTTGATAGCAAATTAAAGAGGGGGTGAAGGAATTTGCTGAGTGGGCTCAGATATTGCAGGTAATTTATTTTGCAGTATATGTTTCCTATAGATTAGGCTTTTCAAAATGAGGCCATGAGAACTGTGGGATTTTTCCTTGTCTCGCCTTTTTTTTGGTCTTTTTTACCCAGATTGTGTTTACCAGCCTATGACCAAGTTCTGTTGAAAGCTACAAACTTAAAAGCAGGCCCTTATTTAAATATGCATAAAGCTGTGAATTAATTACGGTCTAAGTAAGTTATTAGAACAATATTGCCACCAATTCATTATTTATAGCTACTTATTCAAAAGTTACAGTGAAAGTACTGAACTGACATTTCTAAAGACATTAACATAAAAATGATGTGAATTTAAAGAGAAAAAAATGTTCAATGGCCAGACTTTCCCAAAGTAGTCTTCAATAATGCATATGATAGCCGTATTTTTTTTTACTTCTGTACAAATGTGATATTCATGACTACTTAATTATTTTTTATATTCCTATGAATGATAAATAAATTTTAAAAGCCTCAACAAGAGGTCTTCTCAAAGTACTCTTACACCTGAAGAAAAATATTTGGTATCATTATCTTATAATGTGAATTTATTTACAAAACCTTTAGGTAATATATTTGTTAGTATTGTCTCTTAATTTTGAATTTAATGGTTTTCTATAACTTCAATAAAATAAAATTTTGAATATAAGTAAATGTGACACATAAAAGTTCACTTTTATGTAGCTAAAACACTTCCTTAATCTGACAAGGACAGCATCAGACTAAAAACTCTCTAAAGGTAATGCTTCACAGTGTAACCTGACTCTTCTCAGTAGAGGAATGTGTAAAAAAGGGCAAAGGCCAATTTCGTCTTGGAGAATTCAGACTGCACATTGGGAAAAAAAGTCATCAGCAAAATACTGCTTTATAAATAATACATGATGAGAAAAGTGATGGGATCTCCTTCCTTGGAGAAATTTAAGATCCTGCTAATCAAAGGCCACAGCTACCTAATCAAATCTAGGACATAGTTACACTTGGTGGAGCAGGAGATCCTTCAGAGACCACTTCAAACCACTTTATTTTACTTTTTATAAGTCTCCATTGCTGCTCCTTACTACTGCTCCTTCTTTTTTAGTCACTTATGGACAAATTAAGAGTGTATTTTTCTTATATGAATTTGTGTGCAGTTAGATTCAAGAGTTGGGAGAGAAAATTGTCGGCACTATGGTTAGAGTGGTTAGAGCGTATCCCTGGAAACTAAGTCTAATTGTCTGAGCCACCACAAATCCATGCATTTCCTTTTCACAAGCAAGTACTCTTGGATTACACAGTGAGGAGCTCAGGTAGGTGGATATATTGAATTATCTTTTTTTTTTTTTTTTTTTTTTTTAAGGATATCAGTAAAAGATGCTGATTTTTAGCTGGAGGAGGTTTGTAGCATCAGCTGTTAGAATTCTTAGTATAGTTCACAGAGAGAAAGAACAAGCCATCTGGACTTTATTAGTTTTTTCAGGTACCAAAAGGTGTTGCATATAACCATGTATAGTTTATTCACAAGTGTTTAGTTGAAAAAAAACCCACTTCTGAAACAGCACACATACTATAAAGCTTTGCAATGTCCTCACAACTTGTGATCCATCCTTTTTTAATTCTTGGGTTTTTCTTCCTGTTATTATTTTTTTGGGTCTAATTTTATATCTATATACTGCTTTCAAGTTCTGCATCCTTCAGCACCTCTTGCCAAATTTTAGTAAATTTTATTTTAATCTCTGAATTCATTTTCCTGCAATGCTTGACAAAAATGATATACTTTAGGAATTCTCAGTTTAAATTTTTTTCAGCATTATTTAATCTACAGTAATTTCACGAATACAAGCCGCACCAATTTGACCAAAATTTTGGTGGAAACCCGGAAGTGCGGCTAATATTCCGGGGTGGCTAATCTATTAACAAAATTCTAAAAGCTGCCAACACGGAAGTGAGAGCCCGCGGTAGCCCCAAGCCAAGCTGGAGCCCGGCCGGCCCCGGCAGAGGTGGGAAAGCCTGGCAGAGGCGGGGCCAGCAGTGTGGGGGGCGGGCGGCTGAGCCTGAGCCAGCAGGGCGGGGCAGGGAGGGCGGCAGAGCCTGAGCCAGCAGGGCGGGGGAGCCCGGGAGAACTGGGGCTAGCAGTGCAGGGGAGCATGGCAGAAGCAGGAAGGCCGGCGGGTGGGGCTGCCTGGCAGCGGGGGAAGCCCAGCAGAATCGGGGCTAGCAGCGTGGGGGAGCCCGGCGGTGCGGGGGCCTGCAGTGCCGGCCAGGGCGAGGAAACGCAGCGGCAGTGCAGACGGGAGGGGGCGGCCGGCGAGCCCGGCGGCGGGGCTAGGGAACGCGGCGCGCCGCGGCCGGCGAGCCCGGCGGCGGGGCTAGGGAACGCGGCGCACCGCGGCCGGCGAGCCCGCCGGCGGGGCTAGGGAACGCGGCGCGGCCGGCGAGCCCGCCGGCGGGGCTAGGGAACGCGGCGCGCCGCGGCCGGCGAGCCCGGCGGCGGGGCTAGGGAACGCGGCGCGCCGCGGCCGGCGAGCCCGCCGGCGGGGCTAGGGAATGCGCCGCGGCCGGCGAGCCCGCCGGCGGGGCTGGGGAACGCGGCAGCGGGGCGGTGCTGGCGGGAGAGGGGGGCCAGCGAGCCCGGCGGCGGCGGCAGTACCACCCGGCCAGCCCCGCCGAGCCGTGGCGCTGAGCTGGGCCACCCGGCCCCGTCGGCAACCATGAGCGGGCCGAGCCTGCCTGGCCCCGCCCCGAGCCAGTAAAGCCCGCTATGCCGCGATCCTGTTACCAATTGGCCAATTTGTGAAAGCTGCGCACGAACGAAAGTGCGGCTAATATTCGGGGTGCGGCTTATCTATTGACAAAGACAGCAACATTGTCGAGGCACCGGGGGTGCGGCTTATAATCCGTGCGGCTTGTATTCGTGAAACTACTGTACTCTTTTTCTAAATCTGAAGAGGCCTTCTGTCCTACCAGACATAAAAAGCCTTTAAAATTATAAGTAAAAAAAAGGCAAAGACTACTGAGATGTCAGAAGGGGAAGTGAAATTGTCTGGAACTCAGATATTACAAAAAAAAAAAATAAAAATTCATTCTCTCCTCTCCCCTCCTCCTCCGAGTTAAACTCTCTGTAAAATTAGATGCTGGAACAATTTTAAGAAATTATATAAATAAAATAGGTATCAGAAAGTTGATGAACAGCAAGTTTAAGAGATTTTGACAACTGCAACTATGAGAAGTAAATGCAAGTACTGTGAAAAACAAATATGGGTAGCATGACAGAAACAAAATAGGGAAGTAAGTGACAAGTACATCTACTGAGCTGCCACAAATAGTGGTTATATCATTATGATCAAAAGACAAGCTGGCAAACAAAAGAAACCATGCTTCATTGAAGGAAACTAAGTAAATGATCCTGATGCAAACTCGAGACCAGACCATGGTTCCACTGCAAATTCTAGCAACAGAAGAAGTAGCAGTTTTATTGCATAAAAGTGTCCTTGCCAGTAGCAAGAATAGTGGTTTACACAGCACACAAGTGGGAGATTAAAAGAAAATGGAATACAAAATCCTTCAGCACATAGACTACAGAAATGTGAGTGAATAATAAGGTAAAGAAATGCATGACTCATAAAAGCAAAAAGACATACAGGAGGTCATTATGTGAATATGACTGTTTCCTTAGAATATTACCTTGCCAATAATAACATTTTTAGTCTACAGCAATTAGACACAAGCAATTAATTTTGCTATAGTAGTGGAATGTTAGCTGAGCTTTCAAACCATCCATCATTATTCATTCAAAACATCCATTATGAAGCAGGATTCCAAACAAGAGATTATGTGTGTCTCCTTTGTCTTATGTTCCTCTTCTTCAGAATATTCCATGATTCTGTGTGATTCAGTAAACTTTATAGCAGCCCACAAAATTTATAACATCTGCAGTACAGGAAAATCTGGATTGCTTATTTTAGGTTTTTAACTAAAAGCCCAAACCTCAGTGGAATGATGCAAATCAACTATATAAAACGTTTACACTCCTCATAGAATCAATGGGGAGACATAAATGCTTTTACAAACAAAAATAGAAAACCTGTAGAAATATAGGCACCTGCTTAAAGCCGAGAAAATAAAACCCTAGCATGTCTGAATTTTTGCTACTCCTCAGCCTAGGATCAGGGATCTGTTTAGGATCTAAAATGTAGTATAATCCTCTGAGAGTACACAAACTTCATTGTTTTGAAGACAGAAGAATTAGTGGAGACCAGATTTTGCATAAAAACTTTTGCAATGAGACTACTTATGAAGGCAATTAGAGAACTAGATTTCAACTTTGTCCCCAGAGTGAATCTTGATCTTACATGTCTGTATCCTGAAAGACTTCTCTGTCCAGGCCCTAAGGATGCTCAAAGGTTTCATGGTTGCTGCCTAAGCTCCTCTGGGGACTTACCTGCACCCTGCCCACGGTCCAAGATTCCAGACTGCCCAACCCAAGGCATCAGTCCTTATACCAGGGCAGCTGTGGAGCAAATGTCAGTCTCCACCTCCATCTCTGGTGCTGCTTGCTGGATGGACCTTAGGCCTGTATCATAGTCTTGTTTCTGGCCTCGACTTACCTGAAAAAGTAGGTGTTAAGATCTGATTCTCATATATGCTCAGACTTCTTTAGTTCATTTTGGTTGTGTAAAGGGAACTAATTCTTTAAAGCCCCACCCAAATCATCATAATTTTTTTCACTGAACTACTGCTTCCATTACAGTTTTCTTTTATATTCAGTTGGAATATATATTTTCAAAATTTATATCAACCTTTATTCTTTTTTAAATCAACAGTACTATGTAATTAGAAAATTTAAAGAAATATTGAAAAACTATATTTAAAACTACCTTTCATTTGTGACTTTTAAGTAATACATTGGTCATTAATATTTTATATTATCTTTTTTGATAAACGAATTTTGTATAGGTTGACCAACAAGTTCAACAGAAAAATATACAGTAAATTCACGAATACAGGCCGCACTGAGTATAAGCCGCATCTCTGGGTGTCGGCAAACATTTCAGTTTTTGTCCATAAATAAGCCGCACCCGAATATAAGCCGCTCTGTCGTTCGCAGCGAGGACCCACATGCAACAAAGTTGCCAATCAGTAACAGAACCGCGGGAGGGCGGGATTTACTGGCTGAGCTAAGGCTGTGCAGGCTCGGCCCGCTAGGGGCTGCCGATGGGGCCAGGTGGCCCAGCCCGGCGCTGCCGCTCGGGGCCGTATGCCGCTGCCACTGGGCTCGGGGCCGGCCACCGCCGCTGCCACTGGGCTCGGTCACCCCGGGTCGGCGCTGCCCCGTGGTGGCAGGCAGGGACGGAGCTTCCCCCGCTCCTACGGCAGTGGCGGCGGGCGGGGACGGAGCTTTCCCATGCCCATGGCGCCGGCGGCGGGCAGGGATGGAGTTTCCCCGATCCTGCCGCGGCAGCGGTGGGCGGGGATAGAGCACCCTGCCTCCTCCCCGAGCTGCAGCAATGGCGGTGCAGGCTTAGCCCCCCTTCCCGGGCCGCGGCAATGGCGGCGCAGTCTTCCCCCCTCCCCCCCGGGCCGCGGCAATGGCGGCGCAGGGCCCCCCCGTCTCTCCCCCGGCTGCGGCAGAGGAGGGAAGAAGAGAGCTCTCCCGCCTCTCTCCCCGCCCCCCATGCTGCCTGCAGGGAGCCAGGGCAACAGAGTGACACTGTAACAATCGCGGAATGCCGGCCTTTACTGGCAGGTGCTTGGCTCGGCGCCCTGGCTGGCACGTCTGGGGTTGCAAATGTCAGAAAATTATTCACATATTAGCCGCCCCCAAGTATTAGCCGCACTTCCGGGTTTCCACCAAAATTTTTGTCAAATTGCTGCAGTTTGTATTCGTGAAATTACTGTAAATCACTCAATATTTTACAGTTTCACCAAATAAATTGGTTTAAATCAGGACAACGTAGTCATCTTGTAATAAGATTTTTCATGAAAACATCTTTCCATCCTTCAAGACACAAAACTGTTATTCTAACCACCCGACAGCTCAATGAAATATTCTGTTGGGCTATACACTAAGCCAGAAGCAAAGTTTATTTACAAGTTGGGCAAACACATGTTAACTGAAATTCCCTATTCTATATTATTGCTTTCAAAAGGATTAAAATATTAATTACAGCTATTTGGAGTGTTAACAAAGAAATTAAGGACATATGGTAAACATGCAGTTTTCTGAGCTGGAAAAGGATGATACTTTAGGATCTAAGAATATTGTTTTTCCCTCTTTGTATTAATAATATTCTGAGCTGCTACAATATTTTTTTCTACGTGTACAACCTCAGAAACAAATTGCTACAGTCTTATTATACACATATTTAGCTCAGGTTTTCTTTTTTTTCCTAGTCTTAATTTTATGTACAGAAGAAGAAAAAATTCCTCTTGGTATAGAAACTTTCGATCTAATAAAGGAATAATGGGAAATAACAGGAGACATCTCACTATGCACAGATCAGAGTGGAATACATGACAATGCAACATCAAAAAATGATTATATATTCATATGGATTAGAGCAGTGCTTCTGACTCACCTTGTCTCTGTCCCATTTACATAAAGCCTAGGAAAACCTCTGATGTAGAAAGATGGGTCTGATCATCCACTTATCTGAAATCAAGTATCATAAGTTGGAACTTCTTAAAACTTCTCTTGAACTTCTGACTCAAGGAGGTTCCAGATTTTAAGTGTAGTTTTTCACTCAAAAAAAAGAAATCCATTTGAAAATGAAGATAAAACATTTTTAAAGTTAGTACATTTTCCCCAAAACAATACTTAGCTTTCAAAGTAGCTTCTGGTATGAAGAACCATAGGAATTGAGAACAAATATTTACGTAATAATTTAATAGTTCTTCATTATAGTTTATTTTTTCAATATCTCAGGAATAGTAGGTAGTTGTTCAATCATATCAATGCTAATCATGTGGACTTCAGGCATATATACAGATGAATGAACAATTTTAAATATCAAAATATTATGACTCCACTGGTTTAACCTTGGTCAGTAGCCCCACACTTATCCATTCTCACACTTAACCTCCTTTCCTCTGTCTCTGGGATAGGGGAGAAATGTGATAGTGTAGAAGTGAGAAAACTCATGGTGTGAGATAAAAACAGTTTAATAGGTAGAGCAAAAGCTGTGTTCACAGAAAAACAAGGAATTAATTTACCACTTCCCATGGGCAGGCAGCTGTTCAGCCGTCTCCAGGAACGCAGGGCCCCATCATGTGTGATGATCACTCGGGGAGAAAAACACTGTCACTCCAAGCATCCCCTGCTTCCTCCTCCATCTTCATGCTTTATATGCTGAACATGATGCCATGTGGCATGGAATATCCCTGTGGTCAGTTGGGGTCAGCTGTCCAGGTTGTGCCCCATTTCGACTCTTTGTGCACTCCCAGCCTCACTGATGGAATGGGATGAGAGGCAGAAAAGATCCTTGAGGCTATGTAAGCACTTCTCAGCAACATCTGAAACATCTGTGTTATTTAAAGTTGCTTTTGCTTCCAAACCCAAAAGACAGTCTCATACTTAATACTACAAAGAAAAATAACTATGCCTGTCAAAACCACTGCATGTTAGCATAGAGTAAATGCAAATATAGAATAGCGTCTTTAGTACTACATAAACCACAGGTCAAGTGGCAAGCAAAGGGCTGCAAGCAGCTCGCAAAGGGAACATGACTGTGGGAAGAACTTCACACAGATTTCCTCAGTGCCACATATTTAAGCAGAAGTATCACCTCTATAGCATTTGTAAAAGAGTATCTGTTTCAGAGGCCTATCAAGTGCACAAAACCAGGAAGATGGTAAATCTGCAAGTCAGAAGGGTAGATCTGATTGGATGTGTGAGTTGTTACCTTAAAAAACACCTCTTGTTTCTCACATATATCAAAATCAAGAATAAATCAACATATAGATCCTCCTCTTCTAACTCTCTTAAGGACGGCTGTGAATGAAATGGAATGAGCACTGTCTAGGAAATTGGTCTTTACTAATGGAGAAACAATTAAATAAAGTAGATAAAAAAAGAAACACAAAAGAAGAAAAAGTGATGTTTCAGATTTCACATGCATCATGGCTTCTGTGGACATTAGAAAAAAAGACTCAAAGACCAAAAGACCATCCTCTTCCTCCTTCTGAACTCCAGGAATAAACTTCCTTTCTTCGTGCAGCTTTTCCTTCATTTCCATCTTGTATCAAATTTATGTATGTATCTGTGAAGATAAGGCAACAGATGGTAAGAACAGTGTCTAATTATTTAACACAGTGCAAAGAAGGTCTCGGAAAACAGAACAAGACAAGGATGTAACCCCTTAAAAATAAATGACAAAACCAGAATTATCTCAAGACATCCATTTTGCAAAACTAAGTTCAACCTATGCTCCCACAACCCCTGAGAAACTGAAAAGCTGAAATATGTCTTTCTGTGATAGATATCCTATTATACTATTATACTATTACCTAAAAGGTACAATTCCTTGCCATTTCTGAAGTCCATATCAACATAAATCAGAGAGGAAGCACTATGTTGTAGCAATTCTCTGTCAGAGGTTTTAGGTATTTTATATTCTGTATGAAGCTCCTTAGAGAATCAGAATGTTAGAATAAATCCTGGTGGACAGGGTTCAGTGGTTACAAAGCAGGTGAGGTAGTCACAGGTGCATGGTAAATGCAATTTGTCACATTGTTCAGCAGTTTAACACATGAGTAGTTTCCCACCATATGCAGTACAAATGCAGATGCATACAAACCACCAGGTTGTGCCAGCCTAGCCGTCAGTGACATTTCTCTACATGAATATGAATCTCTATATGAATCTTTAACCTTATTTTGCTTAATATATGGAAATATTTAAATTAATATAAAAAAACCCCAAACAAAACAAAACAACAATACATAGAAACACTGGGCAGGGAGGGAGAGACTACAAATTTACTTGAGAAGAAAAAATACCCATCACCTAGAGGTTTAGGAGATCATTCATCCTGTCTATAATGAATATAGACGTAGTACTGTATGAATGAAATAATGATCTCCATTATTCTTAGAACAATAAAAAAAGATCCATATCAATGTTTAATTCTGAGTTCTTTTCAAGTAAAATATCATGTCTAACACCAATGAAGCTTTTTCCTTTGACTAGGAAAATTTTAAGCTTTATATATGGCATAACTACTAATATCCTTATATTTCTGTAAGTATAGTCTTGAAATAACATCAAATTCACACTTCATCTCCTTCTTTAAGCTTGTAAGCATAGTGTTGCATATCATGGATGACTTAACCTCTTAAAAGTATTCAGAATTTGCTAAAAAATTGACTGTTCAAACAGCTAGCCTCTACCTCCAGAAAAAATGAGAACAACATTTTGGTTCAATGTTTCCAGTGCAATACAATGCTGGTTATATATCTTCATGTTCTGAACGGCTCATTTAATTTCTTTCCAGACCTGGTTTCATGCACACTCTACACATAATTTCTAGAAAAAGGAGCATGCTTTTGAGAACTGTATTTTATTGATTTACTGTCACGTTCTTGCATTTTCTGGCGATGAAAGATATTTATGGCAAAAAAGAAGGTACATTCCCATAACTGAAGGACTTATTAGCATAGTTCTGAAATTGCTGATTTGACTGAGATTCCTGATGAAAACAGGAAAAAAGTAGATTTTCTAATGTTTTGTTGAGATTTTAATATTGTGTTATTAATAATCTCTGGTAAATAAATACTGGAAACTTTAATTAAATGACATCAAAATTTAGACTATTTTCTTAAAATATAAATTATTATCATGTTATTTTTGCTATATTACTATAATTATATTCTATAAGCATGCTATTTTACAGGAGTAAAATGAACATGATACTAGTTAATACTTTTCCTGTATGACCTTGACACATAGTTTGGAAACCAAAATATATCCCATTAAAAGCCATCTGAAAACAATGTCTTTATACAGGAGAATGTAAACAAGCAATATTGATTCATAATGGAAGACTGGCTGCTTCAAAACTTCTGAGTTGGAAAATTGCACAACAGTTTTTCTAACGTACAGTAGTTTCACGAATACAAGCCGCACGGATTATAAGCCGCACCCCCGGTGCCTCGACAATGTTGCTGTCTTTGTCAATAGATAAGCCGCACCCCGAATATTAGCCGCACTTTCGTTCGTCGCGAGAATCCGTGCGCAGCTTTCACAAATTGGCCAATTAGTAACAGGATCGCGGCATAGCGGGCTTTACTGGCTCGGGGCGGGGCCAGGCAGGCTCGGCCCGCTCATGGTTGCCGACGGGGCCGGGTGGCCCAGCTCAGCGCCACGGCTCGGCGGGGCTGGCCGGGTGGTGCTGCCGCCGCCGCCGCCGGGCTCGCTGGCCCTCCTCTCCCGTCAGCACCGCCCCGCTGCCGCGTTCGCTCGCCCGGCTGGCAGGGCTGCCGCCGCCGGGCTCGCCGCCCGCCCCGCTGCCACTTTCGCTCGCCCCGCTGCCGCTTTCGCTCGCCCTGCGCCGCGCCTCGCGAGCGCCGCGCCCGCCCCGCCCCGCGGCGCTTTCGCGGCTCGCGGCGGCGCTTTCGCGGCTCGCGGCGGCGCTTTCGCGGCTCGCGGCGGCTCGCGGCGGCGCTTTCGCGGCTCGCGGCGGCGCTTTCGCGGCGAGCGGCGGCGAGCGGCGGCGCTTTCGCGGCGAGCGGCGGCGCTTTCGCTCGCCGGGCGGCGCTTTCGCGAGCGCCGCTTTCACTCGCCCCGCCGGCAGGGCTGCCGCCGCCGCCACCAGGCTCGCCGGCCGCCCCCTCCCGTCTGCACCGCCGCCGCGTTTCCTCGCCCTGGCCGGCACTGCAGGCCCCCGCACCGCCGGGCTCCCCCACGCTGCTGGCCCCGATTCTGCTGGGCTTCCCCCGCTGCCAGGCAGCCCCACCCGCCGGCCTTCCTGCTTCTGCCATGCTCCCCTGCACTGCTAGCCCCAGTTCTCCCGGGCTCCCCCGCCCTGCTGGCTCAGGCTCTGCCGCCTGCCCCCACACTGCTGGCCCCGCCTCTGCCAGGCTTTCCCACCTCTGCCGTGGCCGGCCGGGCTCCAGCTTGGCTTGGGGCTGCCGCGGGCTCTCACTTCCGTGTTGGCAGCTTTTAGAATTTTGTTAATAGATTAGCCGCCCCGGAATATTAGCCGCACTTCCGGGTTTCCACCAAAATTTTGGTCAAATTGGTGCGGCTTGTATTCGTGAAATTACTGTAATTATATTTAGGTGGTTGTAGGACATAATAATACAATTATTACTAGAAATTAAATAATGAAAAACATATATAGTAGTGTACTTTCATTTTCCTAAAAATGACCCTGCATGCTAAAAGGCAATGTTTCCAATACAACATATACTTTTAGAGCAATTTTTTAGTTGCATATGCACATGTTTACAGTAAATTCACGAATACAAGCCGCACTGAGTACAAGCCGCATTGAGTATAAGCCGCATCGCCGGGTGTTGGCAAATATTTTGGTTTTTGTCCATAAATAAGCTGCACCTGAGTATAAGCCGCTCTGTCGTTCACAGCGAGGACCCGCGTGCAACAAAGTTGTCAAATAGTAACAGAATCGCGGCAGGGTGGGGTTTACTGGCTCGGCTCTGGCTGTGCAGGTTCGGCCCGCTCGGGGCTGCTGATGGGGCCAGGTGGCCCAGCCCGGCGCTGCCGCTCGGCAGGGCCGCTCGTGGCCAGCCGCCGCCTCTGGGTTTGCTCACCCTGGCCCGGCGTTGCCCTATGGTGCCAGGCAGGGACTGAGCCCCCCTCGTTCCCACGGCGGCGGATGCGAGCGGGGACGGAGCCCCCCACCTCCTCCCTGAGCCGCAGCGATGGCAGCACGGGGCCCCCGCCGCCTCCCAGAGCCCCCGTCTCTCCCCCGGGTTGCGGCAGAGGAGGGAAGGAGAGAGCTCTCCCGCCTCTCTCCCCGTCCCCCAGGCTCCACCTGCGGCGCAACAGAGTAACAATTTGTAACAATCGCGAAATGACGGCTTTTACTAGCGAGTGCTCGGCTCGGCACCCTGGCTGGCACTTCTGAGGTTGTAAATGTCAGAAAATTATTCACATATTAGCTGCTCCTGAGTATAAGCTACATTTCCAGTGTGGGAGCAAAATTTTAGTCAAAATGGTGTGGCTTGTGTTCGTGAAACTACTGTAATTGGGCAGGGATCCTTTAATATGACTTCTTTTGCTCTTGCTTGGTGAGTAAATTCATTAAGGAAGTATGAATTAAGTCGAATATATTTAATGAGTTATGCTAATATGCAGTGATTCTAAACTGCCACAGGGTGGTAGAAGATGCACTTTCCACAACATTTATCTAATTTGCAGAACTAAATGCTTTGCTACACTTCCACTTTATTTGACTGCCTTATTGGAACATTTCTGAGCCCTATAGCTCAAGAAGTGTAAACCTATATCAAAAAACAGCTTTTACACCTTTTACACCATCTCAGAAAACCACTTTAAGCATTTCCAAGAGATGTCTGTTTCCTACTATCACATTCGGGCGATTTTGTTAGCCTGTATTCCTCTATGTCATCTGAATGCTGTGAGTTATTTTGCAGATAACCTTTAGCACTGGTCCTGAGAAAACACGTTCGTTATGATAAAATACACTCAATATATAGGAAAAAATTATAATTTTATGTTCTTCATTCTTACGTCAAGAGTGTCTGAATGATTTCCTAAATTTAGAGCTCTCCTGAGTTTTGATGTCTGAAAATATTTAAGAATCTGTGGTGGCATAGAATTTAAAATCTAACTACAAAGCTCTATATGTATTTTACATCTATAATTTTCTTTCCATTACCATTAATTCTGAACATGACCATCATTTTGGAAGTGTGTTAGTAAATATTTATACTTACGGGTCTTCCAGTTAAGTAATCCCAATTACAGGACTACATGAAGTTGCTGAAGCCTTAATAAGAGAAGTCTAGCTTTGCAACAAGAGCTATACTTTTTTTTGTGAATTCAATTATTTTGCTTGAATTTATACAGCAAAAAAAAAAATGGCAATCACAGAAGTTCAAAGACGCTGTGATAGCTGAAAAAAATTGAAAATAATTTTACAACATATGTGAAAAAAAGAGACAATATAATCCTCAAAGGATAAAAAAAAGAAAGAAAAAAGGCACAAGTTCACATTCAAGAATGCCTTAAAAAAGAAAAGAAAGAAAGAAAGAAAGAAAGAAAGAAAGAAAGAAAGAAAGAAAGAAACAAAGAAAGAAAGAAAGAAAAGAGCCTGACCTTGTTCAATCATTACAAATGTGTGCTACTCAGCTTTAAAATTCAGGAAATCTTCTAGACAATCTACATTCAACTGAAAGACAGATGATTCAAGTGTTCAAGGACTGTGTTATGCAGAGGCTGTCAACAAGTGCCAAGTGAAGTATTCTTTTTTCTGACAGTTTCAAAGCAAGAGCTTAGAAAATGAAATGACATAAGCCATTGCACTTAAATCCCAGTAGATAAGAAATATGTTTAGCATACTGAAACAGATTACTGTTTCTCAGTGACTGATAGAACAATTATGATCACTTAAACTATAATTTCACAATAGTGCAAAGTCGCTTTTAACATGTCCATGATGAAAAGGAAAAATTCTATAAAATTGTATAGTATAAAAAATGTTAAATCTACAGATCACTGCAGGTCAAACAGTGTTTAAAAAAAACAATGATCACTGCCACTGAGTATGATAGGAATTAAGTCTCTGAAAACACGCTCTTTATAACACTTTATAATTCTCCTAGGATTAGGTCAATTAATTCCTGGAGGTGTTTCTCCCTTCACTATTTATGGAAACAGCCACTAAATTTCTTGGAAGTCTAGCCTTAGCCTTGATTAGATTAAACACTTATATACACTTAAATTAAAACAAAATGTAGTGCATAATTCAGCCTAGCTCATGTTATGCACATTGTAATTCTGTTCCTGATAGGAAATTTGGAAAATCTCACCAGTCAAACAATATCCATCTGAGTTCCCTTAACATTGAAAATTATTTTTAAAAAAAATAGTAACAAAAAGAAAAATATGCATACAATTTTTCTGGTTCAAAAACAAACAAACAAACAGAAAAAAAAAAACTGAAAAACAAAACCCTAGGAATAATCCATATCTAATTTCATTTAGATTTTGGCCTGTTAGTATTATACATCTGTTTCAATAATTAGGGGGTTTTTTGATTGTTTTTTAGATGTTAACATTGTAAATCTATTATATCTCTTTGTAAAGCAGAAAATTTATTATACCTTTGGCTTAAACATTGCACTGTGGACTTTCAAAGATCTAAAAGAAATTATTATTTTTACTGGTTTATATAATCTCTGATTGTCATTAATCCAGAGTGTACAGCTGAGGGACAGGTTTTTATCGGATCACTTCTTGAGTTCATGCAAGATCTAACCAGAAAGGAAAATTAAACCAATAAGAAAGTATATCTCAAATCTTAAGAACTGTGATGGACATGAATGAGATGTAAAAGTCCAGAAAATTATTTCTTTAATCAAAGCCAGAAACAGAGTCAAAGCAGTTTTCAAATTGTTTGTGTCAGAAGATGTCAATGGTTGTCCTTTAGTCTCTTGTGGATCTTTTCTTGTAAGAAAGCATTTTGGTCTTTTTTTAAACTCAGAAATTGACATTCCTATATATCATCATATTGGGAATGTTTAAAAGTACCTCTAACTGTTACAGTGAACAATAGGTAATTTCAAACGTTGAATCTGTCATGTATGGAATAGAGCTTCTTCCACCCAGCGTCTCTCTTACAAGAATATGAAAACCTGGAGTTGTTGTAGAATTTTTTCCACTTTAAAAAAAAGATATCCAGCTTCACATTGTAATGCCCCAGTGCTTTCTTAATGAGTCTCTTAAAAGGGCTTAAAATTCTTTAATGTATCTTGAGTCAGACACACAGGAGAAAATATTGACAAGATATTTCTCAAGATGTCAAAACAACAAAAAAAACTACTGACAAACTTCAGAAAATCAGGGAACTTTGGCAAAAGTTTAAAATAACATTTAATAAACAAAAGGATTTCACAAAGCATTAATTCATCAAACTCTAACCCATCCGATTTTAAGTCAATCAGATTTTGAGAAGAAAAAGACAGAAAGAATACAGCTACCACTCTTGGTTCAGTGTCTCAACTGACACTGAAGAAAAGGCAGGATCAACACAGGTACTTGCCTGATACTCTGGCTTAAGTATCCTTCAGCTTTCCCAAACTCTTCCTCCAGGTGAGATTTCCTGTCTAGTGGCCACTCAGGTGCTGGGTTAGGGGCTCCAGAGGCAGGTGTGGAGCATTGCCTTTGCTGTGCCATGGATTGGCAGACACTGCAGAGTGGGATATACGCTAATGGGGTGGGATGGGTGGAGCAGAACCTTGTCCGACCAGAGTAAAGTCTAATCTGTCCCTTCCACCACACCCAGAGGCCTGAAACATTTTGAGACAGCAATCCTTCCAGTCTCCCTCATGCATAGTTTAAAAGTTTTAGCAAAACTGATGTTTCAAAGCAAATAAGTTATCGTCTTCTTAGTATATCTTTAAGGTCTTGATTTGTTTTGTGCTCAAAAGATAGGTTTTATATTCCTTTACGTGCAGTATTTCTGCATTCATACACATATATAAAACTAACATCACATTTTAGAATATGAATGTACTCTGGGAAGTACAGGTTTTCTAGGAAAACTCCCTCAGATACCGTTATCATTGTTTCTTGTTCTTTCAGCAATTTATCACCAAGGAAACCTTTAGTAGATGAAAAGATAAATACATTTTTGGAAAAAATGTATAAAAATAATATTCCCATTAAATATATTATTTAGAAGTGTTAGTTTATTTTATTTCAGTGTGGAAAGTGAAGGATAACACTTAAAGTGCAACTCCATTCTGTCCAAAATTATCTTCTCAAATCAAGGATCGCAACTATGATTAATACAAATGCATGCTGTATGTTGCACTTCGATTTTTTTGAAAAAACAAATCTTTTTTTTTAGGTGAGAAGATGGACTAGAACAAAGCTTTTTTCTTTCTTTCTTTCTTTACAGTACACTAGAAATTTCAATATTTTCATGTGATTGGCAGCTATAACTTCTATCAGCAATGACTACAAGAGAATTCAAAGGAAATTATATAGTTCTTAAAGACTTCCAGCTAGGTAGAGGGTATGAACTTTAAAGAATTTGGAAATGCTGCGGGAAAGCAGCTTGTGGTACATCAGGTGCTGATGCTTTGGATGTATGAGGCAAAAAGCAGAGGAAAGATTGTTTCTAAGGAAGTAACCCCAAATACTCAGTTGGGGAAATAGATTGTTGTAACTTGGAGATATTTCTGGTCTGTGTCACATATGGAATGCCCAGTTCTAGCTCATACCTTTGAGATTAAATGTATTATCCTGTCTCACTACTTTCCAGATATTTAGATTAGTACTGAAGCAACAAAATGTGTATATCCAAAGACACACGCTATGGCTATTTCCAAAATCTAAAAATCTAATGCTCTTGTTTCTTCTATTTGTTCAGGAATAGTTAAACTCTACTAAAACAATTTTCTTCCTCCTCCCAGATGGAATAAAAACCACCAACTCTCAGCAGGAAATAAATATTGTGTTCATCCATATTTTGAAAATGGAAAAAAAACCGCCTAAACCTCTCTATAATTCTTTTGCTTTCAGAAGGTGATGAAGCTTCAGAAGTGAGCAGGATACGAGTGAAGTCAAAGCATGTGCAAATGCAAGATGCCGATTGGGGCTATGTTCTTGCTAAGAATCTGTACTACCATGATATTACCGAAGACTCTGCTAGGAGGCCTTGCACTATGAAATGCCAGTCTGATTGATGTTTGCACTTCAGTTTCTAGGTCCCCACATACATTGTGTCCATTGTTTTTTGAGAGGGAAAAGAAAAAATAAAAGCAAGATGTATCGTTCTGTTTATTCGCACGTGTCACAAGACACAGTTGTTTTTGCTGTTAACTCATTTTTCTTGTCACAAGGCTCAGCGTTGCAGCTTTGCTTGGATGTGGAAGGAATTGTGATTTGTCTGCAAACCTGGCTATATCGTGAATAAAACAAATTTCTGAATTACAAAAGTGTAGAAGATCATTGCTTTTACATTTTTATCTTAACTGCAGATTTAAACTGTAATAATTTTACCTATCTCAGATATATTAGCTATATTAAATACCAGTCTTGTCCTTGCACACTACTGTTTATTTATGCAGTGTGCTGTCTATAAAACAGGAATTGACTTTTAAGGAGTATATATTGTTTTTCCTTTCCCAAGCAAATGTTTGGCTTTTGGAGACCGACCAACAAGAATCTGATCTTCTTGATTTATATTGCCAATAATGTCACTTGTTTATGTGTCTTTTTTTGCAGGATTGTATTCTTAAATACTCTAATATAGTTAGAGAGAGCTCCTGATTGAGTTCCAGAGGTACTTTTTCTAGCTTCATTTTCAAGTGGATTTGTATCTGGTTTAGTGCAAGAATGTCTGTAATTTCCTCTTCATAGAAATTTAACTTTTAACAAAGCATAAATGCACAACATCTCCATTGAACTCTATTTAATAGAAGGAAAATGTAATGTTGTAAAGTTTTTCTGTCGTGAAATCTGTTTGTTCATTTTGGGGTCTGATTTACCTTCTGGCAATCCCCATTTACAATGGTCTGGTGATTTTTTCACCAGGGATGAAGTAGTTTATTCACAAGAATATAGAGTAATAATTCACATTATATTAATAATGCTGATGTTGCATGTATATCTGTTACTTAGACATTCACAGATAGACTCTTTTGTTCTGTTCATAAAGCATAAAAATTTCTTAGGAGAAAACCATAGAAATTAATTAGCTACAGTAATTTCACAGTTATAAGCTGCACCATTTTGACTAAAGTTTTGGACAGAACCTGAAGTGCAGCTTGTAATTCGGAGAGGTTAATATGTGAAAAAAATTCAGAAATTTGCCAACTGGAAATGCGAGCCAGCAGCAACCCCAAGCCAAGCCAAGAGCACCCAGCCCTGGTGGGCCGACGCTGGGCCGGGGGGAACGAATGCAGCGGGGGTTGGGCAGGCAGCTCCGGGCCAGGGGAAGCGAATGTGGCCGTGACGGGACCGGCAGTGCCGGGCCACGACCAGCCCGCCCAGTGGGGGCAGGGCTGGCAACGCCCGGCCCCGGGGCTGGGGGAAGCGAACGCAGCAGGGGCCAGGCGGGCAGCACGGGGACAGGGGAAGCAGACACAGCGGGGCCCAGGTGGGCAACCCCGGGCCAGGGGGAGCGAACACGGCGGGGGCTGAGCAGAGCGAACGCAGCGGTGGCAGGACCAGCAGTGCCAGACCAGGGCCAGCCTGCCCAGCGGGGCGGGGTCAGTAGTACCGGGCCCCGGGTCGGGGGAAGTGAACACAGCAGCAGCAGCGAGACTGACAGTGCTGGTCCAGGGCCAGCCCGCCCGACACAGGCGGTGCAGGCAGAGGCCAGTGAGCCTGGCAGTGGCGGCTGGCCCCAAGAGGCCCCACTGAACTGGGCCACCTGGCCCAGTCGGCAGCCCTGAACAGGCCAAGCCTGCACGGCCCGAGCCGAGCCAGTAAACCCCGCGATCCTGCAATTCTGTTACTATTTGGCAACTTTGTTGCACGCGGGTCCTCACTGCGAACGACAGAGCAGCTTATAATCAGGTGCGGCTTATTTATGGACAAAGAATGAAATGTTGCAAACACCTGGAGATGCGGTTTATAATCAGTGCGGTTTGTAATCGTGAAATTACTGTAATTAATTACTGCGTACATGTACATGTATACGGGTTGTGTATCTGATCCTCTGAAGAAAAACAGAAGCATTTCATTGATATTTAATATCTTAACCTGAGGATTAAAATGGTTTACACGTGTTACCCCACATGTTTGAGAAAGTGCAAGGACACAAGCCATATTTGTAATCTTATGTCCAGTGGTGACAGATCCCAGTTTGTGCCCAGGAGAATGTACCCATTCATTAGCTACAAATGTAAGATTTTTGCTACCTGAGAAAAAGACATTCTTCTGTAGGCTAAGATGTTCATTGAATCATAGACTCATTTATGCTGGAAAAGACCTCTGAGATAACTGAATGCAACTTTTGATTGATCATTACCTCATCAACTGTGCTGCTGCAGCAGACCTCTGCTTAGGAGTAGAGATGTTCAACAACATGAGAAGTTCATTACAACTTTTCCATCCTGACTCTAACTACAGCAAGCTCCTACCATAGGGTCCAACTGCAGACTCTGACTGCTGGCTATTTCCTGTTGGACTGTGACTGCAAGTGTTGGTTTGCAGACTCTGAACATAGCTTTCACCCAGCTCAGCTATGACTGCAGGCTGCAGGTCCATCAGACCCAGACTGACCTCACAGCAGATCTTTTACTGCATCTACTCTCTTCCTTGTTTTGTTCTTCTTTGGGTCTCTCTGGATTGTTCCTCCTTCCTCAGGGCTCCTTACCAAGGTCCTCTTTCTCCAGGCCCTCTGCCTCCAAGATCCCCCTTGACCAGCCAACCCACCCCTTTTTTCACACTTATTTTTTATTTTTTGTAGCTGCAACCCGTTAAAGGCAAGCAAGGCTATTCCTTTTCTTTGGTAATTAGTACAACTGGATTCATCAGGGATGAGATTGCCTGTCATTTTTCTTCTGCACTTATTCTATGCCATAGTTCTAAGTGCCATGTCCAGTTCTTCCTTGAACAACTCATGGGATAGTGACCCCACCATGGGCAGTCTGTTTCAATATTTAACAAACCTTTCTGTGAAGAAATTCCTCCTCATCTCCATCTTAAATGTCCCCTGGCTCAAGGCTCTTATCCTGTCTCTGGTTGCCTGGGAGAAGAGACTGACCCCCAGCTGGCTAAAACCTCCTTTCATTTATGGATTGGTAAATATTTGTGGTGAAAAAGGGTTTAAAATTTCTAACATTCATGGAATTGATTGATTCACAAGTAAGTTGGAATAATAGACTTACATCACTGGAAATTTTAATCAATGTGCTGGGGGATCCTTTTTCTAAATGCAGAAAACAAAAATTTATACTCTTATAGAGCCTCAAGACAGAAAAATACAATCTGAAAATTAATTTGTAGGATGCAAACCTGAAAAGTTCAACATCTTTGATACTGTCTCTTTCAATATTATTAAAAAAAAAAAGGATAAAATACATTACAACAACCACACAGGGGTAGATTGCTATCTAAAAACTTGCGGGTTACACTGTTTTATAAATGAGAGATTGTCATTAAACATGCTGGCCAGTCGCTTTCAAAAGCATAAAGAATTAAGATTTTTCTACACAAGCACCTCAAAGATCGAAACAAGAAATGATCACAATCTGACATCAATCACATACCTATTTACCCATCAATATTTCCTATAAATATGAAAAAAATGTAATATTTTGAGGGTTTTTTTTTATTCTGAAATCTTCACCATTTTAAATGCTTTGAGTGACTACCCCATGCCCATGAGTCATTTAAATATGATCTGTTAAAATTCAAGTAAGGTTTAAGTGTTGAATTAGAAGTGTGACAAACTTTTATACAGTGTTAATATTGTGTGCTGTACTCAGATGTGTGACGTCATTAGTTTTAACACAATGATTTGGGGCAAAACCCAAGACATTCTCAGCATTCTAATAAGCAAATGACACAATTACCCCCATTTATTGTAAGAATTTGTAACACAGAAAATACTGGAAAAATAGATGCCATCACAGAAAAAGGAAAAGTTTATTTTTAATTTTTTAATCTTAGCATATTTAAAAGAAAAAAAAAGAACAACACATAAGTGCGTTTGAGTATCCTAGTCTGGTTGCCCTCAACTGTCTTCAGTGCAAAACATCCAATGACGTTAGTCATAGCACATTAGGATAAAGTGCCTTGATGTGAGTGGCCTCACTGCTTCCCAGCATGATGTGCCTGCCATTAGGAATTTCAAATAGCAGCAGCGTTTGAGGACAGGCAGATGGATATATGGATGGTATTTAATCATTATGAAGCAAGAACTAATGAAAATTCTTGTGGTGCTAGAAAAAATATTTCAAATTCACAGATATGATCACAAGAATAAAGGAGTGGTTTTCACAAGCTATTTTTCACTTTTACATTATTCTAACCAAAGTAGAAAAACCTGAAACTTTAGATTGTGACTAGCTTTTTTGGTTGTATGCAAACACATTTCCACCTACAGGATTTCCTCCACCAAGGGTGAATGCTCTCATTCAGGTTTTTATTTGTAATAATGTCTTTTTAAGCATAAAGAGGATTCTGTGAACCAGTTGTATTAGAAAAAAAAACAACAAAAACCACCCAAACTCCAACAACTGAAATCTGCTTATCTCTTTAAGTTTCCTGAAATTCCACAGTCCATTAAAAGTCAGTACGAGAGTACAAAACATTCAGAATTTTTAAAAATGTGTATGTTTATATCACTTTTCAAGACTATTGTTAGTGTGTTATAAAATATCAGTCTTAATTTGTAAGATTCAGAGTAGTGACAAATCAATGTCAAATGGCAAAGCAAAACCCTCCTTGACTGGGCAAAACATATAAATAAGGTTTCATTTTGAGGGAGTTTGTGTCTTTTCTTTTTCTCTTTTTCTGTTTTTCTTTTTCTTATTTTTTTCTCTTTCCATAGTAATTTCTCCTTAACAAAGGATATCTTGTGCAGAATGACTGAAAATACTAAAATTAAATATTGTGCTTCAACTTTCCTCATAATCTTCATTATCTTACTCATTGAGGAATCATGCGTATTGAGAGAGCAAGCTAGAACCTCATTAGAAAAAACAGCTTGTAATCCTTGGATTAGTTATTAATTGAACAGGAAAAGAATAACACACTTTGAGACCACATTGCAGTTTCTAAATGCTACTCGTAAAAGTCTGCCATGAAAGCTGATGTGTTGGGTAATTTAAAGAAATATATTCATGTTAAAATTAATTTTGTGTTTTTTAGTTGTTTTTTTTTTTGTTGGGGTTTTTTGGCGTTTTTTTTGGTGGGGAGGTTCTTTTTGCTTTGTTTTTTGGGGTTTTTTTGGGTGGGTTTTTTGGGTTTTTTTGGGGGGTTTTTTGGGTTTTTTTGGTTTTTTGTTTTTTTGGGGTTTTTTTTGTTAATGGGACTGCAGTCAAGGAAAGAGTACACACTTCTTTATTAGATTGATGAAGAAAGACAATGTAGTCTTTGCCATGCTTTTCATGTTTTTTAACAGTCATAAATGTCATTCTAATTTATTTCTGAATTGCGACAGTTCTTCCAGAAGTGTCTAAATAGAGGAAAATAATCTGCTAAATCTAGTTGCCTTGCAGTGGGGAAAAAAATGAAAATAAAAATAGATAATTTATGAGAAAATTTTCAGTGAGATTTAATGAACCTCAAAGTCATGTATTCCCAAAAGAGTGAAGAGATACTAGCAGGAAATATACAGAATACAGTAATTTCACTATTATAAGCCGCACTGAGTATAAGCCGCACTTCTGGGTTTCAGCAACTTTTTGTTTTTTTGTCCATATATAAGCCGCACTTGATTATAAGCCGCATGTTACAATACAGAGTGTGATAAAAGCTATCTACTCTATCACCATCTGTTGAGGGTGGGGACAGTGATCCTTATCTCAATGGCAGATATTCTGCTAATGGGCCATCGATTGAAACCAGGCAGGGCATTGTTCTTTATCTTTTCACACCCCATCCTTCTTCCAGGGAGTTATTTTCTGCTAATGGCCATTGAGTCCCACTGTGTGACTGATAAAATTAGTACATCCCATTGGAAGTTGCTCCAGCCAGGGGGAAGAGCCCAACACTTCTTACCAAGAAAAAAACAGAGGTTTTGGGACACTAAGGGAGCCCCTTTCTCCACTGGACTCCAGTGGAAAACCGGATTTCTCCACATCACCACTGCACCTCCGGAGGGAAACTGCACCTTCTACAGGAGCACTGCTCCAACTGAGCCACATCTGTCACTGCAGGAGGATGCAGCCACCATTTAATGGGACTGCTACCAACACCCTGCCTGGTGGGATGTCAGGTTGTACTCTGACTTTGTCAGGGTTTGCAGTTTGTTTCTTTGTAGTACTGTATTTCTATTTTAATTTCCCTAGAAAAGAACTGTTATTCCTAATTTCCATATTTTTACCTGAAAGCCCCTTGATTTCCAAATTATAATAATTTGGAGAGAGGGGGTTTACATTCTCCATTTCAAAGAGAAGTTCCTCCCTTTCTCAGCAGACACCTGTCCTCCAAACTAAAACAGCAATTTTTTGTTCTTTGTCCATATATAAGCCGCACCTGATTATAAGCCGCACTTTGGGTTCGGACCAAAATTTTAGTCAAAATGGTGCGGCTTATAATCGTGAAATTACTGTAAGTTGATTTCATTCACCTTTGCGTTTCATTGCATTTAAAACTGCTAGACTGAAAAAAAAATTACCAAATCACTATTGTGTTAAGAGAAATGTCAAATGAAAGTGAGAGCAGAATAAAAAGGGGTTGGAGGAGGATTTTTCTTAGTCGTCATACTGTTATTTCATTTCTCATTTTCATAGCATTCAGTGTTGCTGTAGTCAATAGTGATTAGAAGAGCTAAAAAATTTGAGAAAGTGTATTTTGAAACTTCCATTCACAGAACACAAATAAACTTGTAGAATTATCATGAGAAGAAATACCTTTGTCTCTATTTCTGCTCTGTAGAATGTATATGGTTCTTATGTATCAGAGACAAATATTCGCCTGTGAAGTGCTTCTGCTTCTCACCTTCTATGCTGATAATCAGGAGTTTATATTTTGAAGAAAAAGACCTTAGTAGTTCAAAGAAGCTTTCCAAGCCCATGTAAAGTTTTGAACCTTTAAAGTAATGTAAAGTCTAACAAAGAATAATAAAAAATATAACAATACTTCATCATGACATGCACTTTATTTATACGATCACTGTCATTCAGTTTTAACTATTAATGACAATCCTTCTTGACTTGCTATTAAATGTTGTTTAATTCATTGCATAAATGTACTGTAATTAAGTCTTAGCAATAATAGATGGCAATGAAATATTCAGTAATTTTTCTGGGAAATTAAAAATGTCCTGAACTTTTCTAATATTGAAAGTGCAGTTTATGGATCAGAATATCAGGAATTATGCAATAAATATATGTACCACTGAAGACTTCAAAAATCTTTATAAACATGAATAAACTTCCTTTAATAACCTAGATTATGATCCCACAAAATATTTCCAGTGATTAAATTCAATGAAGCTTGAACTTATTTTCTACTGCTCTCCATGGGATTGGTACATGGCAAGAATAATAAAAAAATGTCCTCAACTCTTCTTGAATTTTTTAGAATTAATTAATACAATATCTTCAATACATTTAATGAAATCCTTAGGGATCTAAATGCTGTTTATTGTGGGACTATCAATGGGATCATAGATCAGATCAAAGAGACACAGCCTCTGTCACAATCTTTTTGATATGCTAGTTTCACAGAGCTAAATGCTGATCGGAATGCTGTCTGCCTCAGCTGGTCAAATGAAACTAATGGAAGAAAATATTAATTAGCTATATTTTAGAAATTGCTGTTTAAATTATTTTACTTGACACTACCAAATGGCTGACTTAAGTTAATGTGCATTTCTCTCAAGGAGCTGTCACAGACCTCCACATGAAGAAAACTGATTGGGAAATAGCAGGAAAACTAAACTAAACTAAACTAAACCAAACCAAACTAATCTCACTGCCCCCAAAAAACAAACAAAAAACTCCAAAACCCAACAGCCAACTAGCCCAAATTTTTAAAAATTATCCAAAGTTTTAAACACTATTAGAATGAACCCCACATATTTTCCAATTAAATAGCAAGCCAAATGCCAAAATATAATCAATGACTCCTTAATATATTTCTCTCCTCCAACAAACTGTATGTTTTTACCTGCTGCAAGCAAATTCTATACTGACTTCTAATACTAAGTTAGATGGCATAATCAAAGGACCAAAACCAGGAAAAAAGCAACAGCTGCTGCAGAAGGTGAGTGAGCAGCTAGTAATCATATTAATGACATTACTAATTTATGTGGTTGATAGAATTTAGAATAGGAGTGAGGACTCATCTGTCATCATTGTATCATCCATCATAACTGTGGTGTCTTAAGTAATGTGCAGGCTGTTAACAATTTTTGTTTGTTTTGTTGCTATTCCACTTGATTTTGTTGGGGAATTTTTTTAAGACTCAGGAAAATCATACACTTCAGAGTGACAAATATGAATGTAGAATTTTTTTCTGTAGTAAAGGAGCAGATAAAGTAAAAAATAAATTCATGTTATTTTAAAAATCAGAAATCATAATAAAGCTATGTTCTTTCTTTTTTTCCCCCTTCAGCATGCATTTAATATTTCATCCTTTCTATAGGTTCAGCTAAATTATCCAAAGTGACATGCTGGAAGATGGTTGTGGAACTGTGGCTTTTGTCTTTGCAGTGAAAAATACTAGCTCCGGTCTGCAGTTTCCCATTGTCTTGGTATAAGACAGGGCAAAAGGGAACACTAAAACAAATTCTCCTCCTTTTTTTTTTAATGCAACCCCTTTCCACCAATAAGGAGAAATTAAATACAAGTACCTTGGCCTTCAGCAAAAACTATCATTAAAGAGAGAGCTCCCTGGTCTTCCAGGCTCCAACTTTAAAAGAACTGGCAATGCCCCTCATCCTCAGATTCTGGTTTTGGCTGTGACACAGGGACTTAAAAAAGAAGCAACCACTTTTTTGGGGTGGTAGAGATAGATATGGAACAAATAACACTTCAGGTTACTCTTGACACCCATGAACTGACAAAATTATTTTCTCAAGTCTCTTGAAGTTTAAAATTTCCTTAAACTCTAAATTATCTATTTGTAGTGCCAGCGTGTTAAAGATATTTGGGTAGTTTTCCCATTGTAAGGTAGACCGGTTAAGTAGTTTCAGCATTTTCTTCACAGATAATATGTTTAAATAAATGGTTAAAATATAGAGGAACAGCTTGTTTGGTAGTTGTACAGGTTAAGTGGTCAGAAGGGGTTTATTTTCTAGGGTAAGGAAGGAACACGCAGTCAAACGATGCAGTGCATTCATTGATGATAACATTTGAAAAACAATAGATTTTATGCAACCTATTTTACTGTAGTGAGAGGTGTGATTTTGCATCATCATAGTTGATTTTCATTAATGAGGAAAGGCATCAAAATGTACAGTAATTTCACGATTATAAGCCACACCATTTTGACTAAAATTTTGATCCCACCCCGGAAATGAGGCTTACACTCAGGAGTGCTAATATGTGAAAAAATTTCTGAAATTTCCAACCCTGGAAATGCAGCCGAGGTGCCAAGCCGAGCACCTACCAGTAAAACCTGGGATTGCACGATTGTTACAAATTGGTTACTCTGTTGCATGGCGGGTGGAGGTGGGTTCCGTGCCGGCAGCGCTGTGGGTGGAGAGGCGGGGACTCCCTCATTTAGGCAGCGCAGCCTGGGCGAGAGGCGGGGGGCTCCGTGCTGCCATCCCCGTGGCTCAGGGGGGAGGCGGGGGCTCCCTCCTGCTGGCCCTGTGGCCAGGTGGGGGTGGGGGAGCTGTGTACCTACCTCCCACTGGCGCCGGAGGAGCAGGGGACTCCATGCCTGCATCCCACCAGTGCCATGGGAGTGGGTGGGGGGGCTCCATGCCTGCCTGCCGCCGTGAGGCAGGGCCAGGCCGGGGCGAGTGAGCCTGGTGGCAGCGGCGGCCAGCCCCAAGCAGCCCCGCTGAGCGGCAGCGCCAAGCCAGGCCACCTGACCCCATTGGCAACCCCGAGTGGACCGAGCCCGCACAACCTGAACCGAGCCAGTAAACCCTGCAATCCCACTATTCTGTGTGGTTTGTGTATGGACAAAGAACGAAATGTTGCCAACACCCGGAGATGCGGCTTATAATCAGTGCGGCTTGTAATTGTGAAATTACTGTACTTTTGACACTATCGCTCTGAAGTCAAAACACTGTTTTTTCTCTATGGACAGTCGTTTTTTCCTTTGAATATGTTCATTTCTTTAGGATCTGATTATGCATTAGCCTTCACAGCTGAAAACAAGAATATTTGTAAGAAAAAAGTAGCTTCTTTTTCTGTATGGGTTGTGTGAAGTTTGAGCTTGTGAAAGTAAAGTCTGGGGACGTCTATTGGCAGAGGCATCTTATGCCTCAGCATGATAAAACAAAACTCAGTAAGGAGGGTCACAAGAAAGAAAAGATCTGGGACACCCCTGATGTGGCTCCTGATGTAACTGTAGCATCCAGTATGATTTTGCTGTGAGATAGCTTAGTTATGGCCAATATCACTCAGACTTTAGAAGAGAAGTTCAGAGTTCCATACTTGTGCCAAATTTTGAGTCTTTCTTTCTACTTCATTTCAGTTCTTTGTTGAGATAGGTTCATATTCCCTCCTGTTTTGAAAGGTGGGAGGACGAGGAAAAAAATCAACAAAGAGATTAAATAACAGTACTGTACGATACACAGGACATAACTCAGGTGCTATCATAATTCAAAACTCTTTATCACCAGATCTTTCTTTACTTACTTTCTTTCAGATTATAACTTTCTTTGTGTATTGTAGCTTTTCCGCAATGTGGTTTGGGTTTTTTTCTTTTAATTAAATTGTTATACTTGCTAAAACATTACAGAATGCTTCTATTTTTTGTAACATTTTCTCCTTTTACTTTGAGAAATTAGATCTGCAAAACAGTGTTTATGAGCTAGTCCTCTATGTCTGTCGTTGAAGATGACTGTACAGACCCTAAAATATCAGATTATCTCACTTTTGCAGCGTAGTTGAAAAAACTTCATAGATATGAAATCCAATTGTCTGCTCCTGTAGAAAATGTTGTCACTAGTGATTTTTCTTCATTTAACAGTACAGTAAATTCAGGAATACAAGCCGCACTGAGTATAAGCCGCATCTCTGAGTGTTGGCAAATATTTCGTTCTTTGTCCATAAATAAGCTGCACCTGATTATAAGCCGCTCTGTCGTTCGCAGCGAGGACCCGCGTGCAACAAAGTTGCCAAATAGTAACAGAACCGCGACATGGCGGGGAGTTTACTGGTTCAACTAAGGTTGTGCAGGCTTGGTCCGCTAGGGGCTGCTGACGGGGTCAGGTGGCCCAGTTTGGTGATGCCGCTTGGGGCTGGCCGCCGCCTCTGGGTTTGCTTGCCCCGGCCCCCCTCCCGCCGTGGCACCGACTGGGTACGGAGCACCCCCTGCTCCCGCCACGGCGGCGGAGGGCGGGCGCAGAGCCCCGCCCCTCCTCCCCGAGCCACGGCAATGGCAGCGCGGGGTCCCCCCGTCTCTCCCCCGGGCTGCGGCAGAGGAGGGAAGGAGAGAGCTCTCCTGACTCTCTCCCCGCCCCCCGTGCTGCCTGCAGGGAGCCAGGGCAACACAGTAACACTTTGTAACAATCGCGAAATGCTGGCTTTTACTGGCAGGTGCTTGGCTCGGCGCCCTGGTTGGCACGTCTGGGGTTGTAAATGTCAGAAAATTATTCACATATTAGCCGCCCCCGAGTATTAGCCGCACTTCCGGGTTTCCACCAAAATTTTCGTCAAATTGCTGCGGCTTGTATTCGTGAAATTACTGTACTTTAAAACAATATCCTGTTTTATAAAGGAACCCTAATATAAAGATTTTCCAAAATGTTGAATGTTGAGTCTATTCTTACAAATTTTCTGGAAAATAGTTCTGCAACCTCTCTTTCTTATGTCTATTTCTGAACCAGACTCATTTGTTCCTTTCCAGACATTTTTTGAGTTTTCTTTGGAGTTCCTTCCCTGTATTGTAGGATTGGTGGGATGCAGCTTTCTTTGTACAGATTACATAGTCATGGTTATGTGGACTGAGAGGAAGATAAAGAAATAATCTAAACAATTAATTTTTTTCCGGGAGTTACTTTCATATATTTTCTTATGACAATATGCTTCTGTTTCATTGGCTCCCAAATAAGTTCAAAATGGCTCAAAAGGTTACTCCATCTCTAACTTTTTCAAAGAGCTGCAGTTACATATGTAGAAATCACCTTGGGGTTTCAGACTTTTATCAAGAGATTCTCAAGGCTTCAACTATAACAGGTCAAGCAACATTTGCTTAAACATCAGGGAATTGTGATAATTTAAAAACAGTGCATGTTAACTCTAGACAAGTGCTAAACGTGTACTGTCAGGTGCTTCAAAATGAAATAATAAAAATCCTCAAATATGTTTGCTTTTTTCATTTAGCAAGAGCTTCAAAGATGATCAAAGACGTTTAAAATACAAATATGATGTTCTCTTAATTTATGTGTATGAATATAACTTGCTTTAGAAGTATAGAAACCTTCAAGATAAACAAAAAGAAATATATGTGTAGATAAGTGAATTGTACTTTTGATCTTTGCTGGATTTGCTGCTCAGGTTTGACATAAGTTATTCATCAGACTTTGGGAGAAAACACTCAATAACTCTCTTGATTCTTAAAAAGTTTTCCTATCCATCTTCCACATAAGTAATCTGTATTCTTTCTCTTAGGACTCTTTCAGGGCTCAATTTAATTATTTATTAACATGGCACCTCTTTGTGTTTGAGTCTCTGGAATATCTAAAAAAACTGAAATGCTTCTTCAGGTGTGACAGGATTTATTAAAAGACTTTGGGATTAATGAGACAGGTTAGATACTCCACAGCATATTAATAGCACCAAATGGGTTTATTTGAACAGATGACTTTGGAACAAAACCTTCTTTTCTCTCCATTTGCCACTTTATAATGGGCATATAATCTCTGAACCTTTTTTTGCCATCAGATATTATCTGTTGCTTTGAAACCAGATACAACTTTCACTATTTTTTGGTGACTTACATCTGATCTAGTCACCCAAAGAAGTATAGCATATGACTGAAAAGACATAGCGTAAATAGATAGTATCTGACACGTTTTCTCTTCAATATATTAAATGGAAGTCAAAATAGAAAAAATTTTGTCATCGAGTTCAAGCACACTGTGCTGTGGTAAAAAAAACTAAAACCCATCTGCAATCATTCTAACTAAAATGCGATTACCTATTATTGTAAATTGTAAATAAATGTTTTGTTGATTTTTTTAAGTATAACTAATTCATTAAAACTGGAATATGATTTAAAATGAGAAATCATAACATTAATTTTTAAAATAATTGACAATTATATTTGTTTGACGAATATGCTTTCACATTATCAAGGCAAGCTACATCAACAGCTGCAATCAAATTTCACAGCGGGTTTCCTTTTGGAGAAAAACGTGTGAAAAAATCCTTTTTACTATTTTAAAGTGATTTACAGAAATCTATTTAAAACACCATGGTATTCTGAAAACCATGAAATTCCAGCTTTCATAGTTTTACCATTCATTTAAAAAGCTTATCTTCTGAAAGAATTATTAACATTGGTTTTACCACTTTCATGTTGTAGGAATAAAGGCTGTGCAGAAGCCTGATGCTGTGAAGATTTTATATTCTATACATTGGCTTATTAAGATGGATAAAATTAAATTCCTGTGTCATGACTATGACCTGCCTAAAATCCATTATAAATGTAGACTAGGAAATAAAGAAATACTGTAGCATACACTCTGTATCATCTGGAATATTTTAAGCCTGGATTTCCCGTCTTAGAAAATGACTGAGTCCCTAATCACAAAAGCTATATACTAAGATTTTCTATTAGTCTGATACCATTATCAAAGTTTAACAAATAACTAATAAAAATTATAATTGTGCCCCCACTGTACATTCTTAAAAAAGAAAACAACACACCAAGCCAAAACAAGGATAATTATTTGAGAAGTGGCAACAATGATAAAATCAGAAGGGAACACACACATTGATATTCCTATGACAAGGGAAAATACTACTGGAAAGGAATGAGAAAAGGGTGTGCAAGAAGCCAATAAGTAAATAAATTAGAAACAGGAACTAAATTTTCCAGCTTCCTACCAAAATGGTTGTTAACTATTTTTTTTCTGAAGTCTTTTATATGGCATTTTTTCTGTTTCTCTCCAAATAAATTTCCTTATAATAGAATGCAATGGCATTTAGTCAAAACAAGTCTATGTGAATCCTTTAGAAACCAGAGTTTATACTGCCATAGTTTATACCTCTGCAAAACAGCTGACCTTACCTGTCTCAGGACACAGAATATCATCCTCTGTGTTAAAAATGAGTGAACAACATTTATTAAAATATATTTTTTTAACTGGTATTGTTTTCTCAACATAAATGCTAATTTAACTTTCTAAACTTGAGCGCTGCTTTGTCAGCATTTATGTATGCCAACACAGTTCATTTTGATTGCTGTTGGATGCTGATTAGTCATTTACAAGAGCCTTGTGTCTCCATTCAGGCTAACGGCAAATGACTGCATTGTTTCTTGCCAGGAGCAAGATGGAGAGAAAAGAAAGAGAGTCCTTTAGCAGTGATTATAACATGGAGATATAAACTGCTTATTTGCAAGAAAAGTCAGAAGGTACTTCACAAGAACTGTGTCACCAGATTTGGGAAGAACATTGTTTCTTCAGGACTGTAGAATGTAGTCAATACCCTAAAATGAAAGAACAAAACACTGAAATCGAGAAATATATTTTTATTGTTTAACCCTGATTATTCCTACATTTGAATCAATTCTGAACATATTCATCTTTTACACAGTGAATTCTCATTAACCTTGCTATGAAATGGTAAGACTAATGCCTTTTTTTTGCAATAAAATACTATAACGTAAACATAATTTAAAACATGGATCTAACAAATAATTACTATTACAGGTAAACAATCATGGGAATCTATGTACTGTTTTAAAGCACAGATTTTATCAAAACTCCATTTATCTCAGTGATATTTATGAAATTTTGCAAGTGTCTCCAAAGTAGGGTTTTTACTTTTATTTGAATACATTTCAGTGTAATAAATGCAGTTGGGTGCAGAAAGATATCTTGATCTGCAAAGCTTCAGCTGAAAGCTTTTTCTGATTAATTAAAAAGCTAAGAATTGAAATCTGTACATTTTTGAAGAAAACAAACAAAAGTTTGGAGAATTTTTTGGGGGGCTAATAAAGGTACTAGAAATACTGATAAAGGAATAAATAAGAAAACAAAAGTTGCAAAGTTAGGTTAACAAGCAGTTTTGAAATCCGAATATATTTCTGATATACAGTAATTTCACGATTACAAGCCGCACGGACTATAAGTCGCATCTCTGGGTGTCGGCAACATTTCATTTTTTGTCCATACACAAGCCGCACCAGATTATAAGCCGCTCTGTCATTCACAACGAGGACTCACGTGCAACAAAGTTGCCAAATAGTAACAGAATAGCGGGATCACGGGGTTTACTGGCTCAGCTCGGGTCTGCCGATGGGGCTGGGTGGCCCAACTCAGTGGGACCGCTCGACGGGGCCACTCGGGGCCGGTCGCCACTGCTACCGACTCACTCGCCCCTGCCCAGCGTTGCGCCACGGTGGCAGGCGGGGATGGAGCCCGTCAGCACCCACGGCAGTGGTGGCAGGTTGAGACGGACCTTGCCTGCTCCTGCGGTGGCAGGTGGGGGGCGGGAGCCCCCGTCTCCCCACCGGGCCATGGGGATGGCAACACGGAGCCCCCGTCTCCCCACCAAGCCATGGGGATGACAGCATGGAGTTCCCTGCCTCTGCCCCGGGCTGCGCTGCCCAAAGGAGGGAGCCCCCGCCTCCCTCCCCCACCCCCACGCTGCCAGCACGGAGCCCACCTGCACCCTCCACACAACAGAGTAACCAATTTGTAACAATCGCGAAATGCCGGGTTTTACTGGCAGGTACTGGGCTCGGTACCTCGACTGCGCTTCCGGGGTTGTAAATGTCAGAAAATTTTTCACATATTAGCTGCTCCTGAGTGTAAGCCGCATTTCCGGGGTGGGAGGAAAATTTTAGTCAAAATGGTGCAGCTTATAATCGTGAAATTACTGTACTTTGTTTCTAAAAATATTTCTAACGTTGCAACTAAAACATTTGTTGACTTCTGAATACGTAATTTGCATATGTATTACCATTTCTTGTCTAAGCTAATAGTTTTCCATCCAAATACATAGAAATGTCTTCTAATGTCTTTTCCTTGCTTGTATTTCAACGCAAATGAAAATTACTATTATATTTACTGTAAAGTTCCTGTTATGTTCCTCTAAGATTAAAACCTTACACACAAAACAAAATACCGTGGAACAAAACCAACCCACCAAGTAAAAGAAACCCAACTAAACCCACAGACATTATAGCTAAGCACCTGTCAGCATTTATAACCACTTTCTTTGATGAAATTTGGCTTGGTATTTAAATTTCTATCCCACGGGAAGTTTGCACAGAAGTTTAAAAGCAAAGCACTTTGGATGTTTTTAAATTATGGAACCTTTAGAAATTAAATTCTCAAGAGGTCCACCTGTTTTATGGAAATGAAAATTAATGATAGCAGGTTGTATTTAGGCCTGTATATGTCTTCAGTCAAATACTTTGTACTGGTCTCGTGTATAGGGTAGATGTCTTCAGACCATTTGTGTTTGATAACTCTGTTGGTGCCCCAGGAAAGCTGAGATGCTTGTGCCCGACCAGTCTGTCATTGCCCCATGAAAGGGACTCTGCTGAACAGTCTGCAGGATTAAAGGGCAATTTGGTTGACTTATTAAGGGACACGCACAGAGAGACCTCTCCTGGGTCTCCACACACTTGAGCATGTCACCTGTGTCCATCACTACTAGCACCCTTGAAGGACTAGCACTAGGAGTTTATAGAATAAAACTCCTTATTAATAAAATTGTGTCAGCTTATGGTTCGAGGATTCGTGGTGATAATATCTGACTGCAAAAAGGTATTCAAAGTGATGTGCTAACAATCTCTAATCACTAACAACAGTTAGCTCGAGATAATCATTCCATACCCATAGAAGTATGGTTCTTAACCAAGAGGTGACCCTATGGGAAAGAAGACAGGTTCAACCCATCAGCTGATGCCAGAAATTATAACAGAGTCTTCTCTGACTTCACCTCATGCTTAACTTACTTAAATAGTATTTCTTTACATTTAGGTGGAGCTTTTGTCACTTTAGTTGCACATCTTACTGATCAAGAGGTGATTGTACCTTGGAGGCAGATAATGTCTGAGCTATCTTTGGGATGCTGTGTGAACCAACACATACAGGTAACTCAGGGAAGGTGTAAAGAAGATGGAACTGGATTCTTCTCAGCATGAAGAAGAGGGCGATGGAAACAAATTCAAGTGCAGAAAATTTTGTTTAAACTTCAAAACTGTTGTTGTTGTTTGTTGTTGTTGTTGTTGTTAGGATACCAGTGCTTGAAAAGATCATCTGGAGAGGTTGTGCAGTCTATGTTCTTGAGGTATTCAAAATTGAGTAGATACAACCCTGAGACACCTATTTGAGTTCCCCTCACTATGAGAAGAGGGATTAGTACTAGGCAATCTCCACAAGCTCCCCCCAGCCTCTTTAATTCTGTAATTCAATGAATCTATGGAAATAGAATAATAACATTGACTCCAGAATATTTTCCCAAATCCTCTTTTTTTCTGAAAACTATCTCTATCCATGTACTTGCATAGAGAACAATCAATGTAACAAACTCAATCCCTTCCTTGCAAATGGGTAAAATGCAGCATCTCAGGGAGCAGTAAAATATTTTTCCTATCTGAAAAAGAATGAGACAAGCAAAGTACTCTGAAAGTGAAAAGAAAATAATGTTCTGATTCAAATAAAACTAAACTACCCAGTGCTTCCTTCTGTGATGCATGCTGGACTTTTCTAAACTGTTTTTGTGTTTTCATTAAGGATATATTTATACTGACATTATATTCTTTCTCAGGAAATATTTCAGAGAGGTTAGAGGTAATGTAAGCTCCTTTGGTCTGGAAAGCTATAAATTTTCTTTTTATTTGAATATATATATAATTTTCTAAACACTGGATTTTTTTAGACTCAAAAAACTAGTTTTGACTTGAAGAGAAATTGCTGTGGAATCATAGGTATTAAAATTTGACAGTTATTGCATTAATAGAATCCTGTCCCTGAAATAATTTGCAATTATATCAGAATCAGTTGTTAATACTACTTATTCAGAGATTCAGCTTAAAAATCTAGGGTGCGTCTGTGAGGAAATGAGTATAGAGTAACTTGTCAGAGCAATATCAAATTTGGACATGGACTGCCTATAAATGTGGTATTTCAGAGCCTTGCAGAAAAAATCAGAAACTTAGTATGCTTCTCACTCTTTAAATCCCAGAAGAGATAAACATTTCTTGCTCAATTAAGGTTCCTGCCATACAAAAAAGACTTTTGTAGAATAAATTTGTTCAGTTGCTGTAATAGGTGGTTGTAATAAGATGTAGCTGAGAATTGAATACATTGCCTAATTATGGCATACAGACATAACTATGGAGTGGTTATTATATATTTAGCTTATTTTATTTAAATGGCAAAAGTTTAGCAAGGGGAAGGAGACTCCTCCATTTTCTCTTTTCTTCATAGTATATAAAACACTGAGGTCTAAAAAAGATTGAATAGCATTGTAAAATTTTTTATTCCAAAAATTAAGCTCTTTTGGTTGCAAATGCAACACGGAATAAGTGTTGAGATCACTAATGGCCCTGAATGTATTTCAGATAAAAGTGTGAATTTTGAGGCAGAGTTATCCTTTTTTGAAGGTCAGAGTGCTTATTGGTACAAAAGAATAAAAAAATTCTATCTCAACATTATGTTGAAGAAAGTATTTATGACTTTGTACTTTGACCTGGGATCTACATGTATTTTTCTCACTTTCAAAATACAATTCCATCTGTATTTCATCAGTGTCATAAGAATATTTAAAATTAATACGAAAAAAGTGAAGATATGTTCCATTAATTTGATTAATTAATAACAAGTATTTATTATTGGTAAAATATTTTTTGTTCTAAAATAATTAATGTGTACTAAGCTCAGCTGTTTATACCACACTAAAACTACTTTGATTTTATATGTAATTAGGAATTAGGATACTTTCTGGGTTTAGTTGTGGGTTGTGTCAGAATTTGAGACAGCATCTCTATTTTCTTTTAATTTGTAACAAATATAACACAAGAAACTTAATAAAGAACGGCACTAAAAACTTGCTTTGGAAGTTCTTTACTTCAAAACCCAGCCTTCAGAAGGAGTTACTTTATTTTACTGATATATTGGTTGACTTGCTTCTATGATTTAGACAGTATGTATTTTCTGATAAAAGTCCCTGAGATGCATCCCTTGCCTTAAAATATTTGTTTCATTTTCCCCTCTGCTGCATATTATTGCATAAATTAAAGTATCATTCTTAATATTATTGAATGTTATGAATTAAAGATAATTATTTGCTTATCTAAACTTCAGTCTATTTTGTAACTTTTCTAGTATGATCTGGGGTTCTTAGAGAAGCTTTTGAGAAAAACAGATAAAAACTGATAACATTTTTTGAGAAATAAAGAGAATCATATGAGCAAATGAGTATAACTAATGATATAATTGACTGAAATATATAGACCTAGAGGTATGCTCCCATCAATACTTGAGTTTAAATGTATTTCATGTGTAATGAAATAAATCTAAGCATCATTTAGTATGTCTTTATATACCACATATATACATAAAAACATGGAAACTCAAAAGTTGTATCAGAACCAAGATCCATGTAAGCCACCATCAGATCTGCAACATAGCCAGTATTCTATGCTTAGAGAAAGTATATGGAAAAAAAGAAACAGGAAAGAAAAAGATTTTCTCTTGGATAGTCCCTAAGCATCTGTCACAATTTCACTGTCATTACAACAATTTAAAAAAAAGGAAAATCCCTAGCCCTCTTGCATCTAACATAGCTAAAGGTGCACTGACTCCCCAAACTTCTTATTATTTTTACAGTTTTCCACTTGGTCCTATAGAAATTGTTGCACAACTGATCTGTTGAATGAAGGGAAAAATTAAGATATCTACCTTTCTTGAGATGGAGTATGCATCCCAAAAGGATTAAACAGTTACCCTTGACTGTACAGTAGATTTATAGAAGAGTGGACTTTATAAAGTGTGTGAAGAAACATATTTGTGTTACTCTCTATCCAATATAGGTCAACACAAAGACATTCATAAAATAAAAAGATGGATGGATTTATTTCCTTTAGAAGAATAAGTATAGGATTCAGAAGCTAGTTTGTGATATTGCCTGAAAACAAACAAGCAAACAAAAAGATGAAAAAATACCATATGACTCTCTGCAGGAATTCAGGGAATCTTATTGTTATCTGTTGTTTTTTGGGGTTTTTTTACCATTTATGCATTTTACTGAATTTGAATTTACATCGTTTACCATTATGAATTTACTGAGTCTAGGAACACATGCAAGAATTCCTTTCTTAGAATTTTCAATTAACTGGAAAATAGATCTCAAATCATAGCAAAAGAACAGCAAGTTATCCTGGGACTTTAGAGTGTTTTTCTAGGTTTTGTTATCTATATCCTGTATGCTCTATGGCATAATGTATCTGGGCACCTTTCAGGATCTGTACTTTATGTCTCCATGAAGTCACGTATTTTAGAAAGACAAGATAAATTACTTCTGTAATACCACAATATTGATTATTATTAACCAATTATTTAATCAGTTGATTTGATCAATTCTCAAAAACTGGAATCAGTGGGAGCACATTTTCAAGACTTTGACTTTCAGTTGGAGTATTTTTTTTTGGTTGGAATTATTTTTCTGGGGTTTATTTAAACATTATTTTTCAAAATCTTAATGGTGATTAAGTACTTGCCACATTTCATTACTGTAAATCTTCAAGGTGAGGGAAGACAGGAGTGTCAGGACAAATCATTGCCTAAAGTTAGAAAGGATTCCTGCTCTCATACAGAAAAAGAATGGAAGACTTGTTTTTTTTTTCTTTAAATCCTGAAATAGAAAAGCACACTTTTATGCAGGAGACATTTAAATCATAATAATTCTGGATAACATTTTAATTTCATAAAGATTACAAACTTTGAAAGTACCAACATATATTGGAAGTGATGACAGAAAGTTGATCATAGTGTTGTGACTGTGACCTTGCAATTACTAATGCCACATACACCAGCTGTGATGAGTATCTATGAACACAAGTTGAGCTCCTGCCAGATTATGAGTAGGAAATGGAATTTTTCAGTCCAAACCAATGTGCTACCTACTGAAAATGAAATATTCAGGCTTTCCTTTATCTTTTTTTCTTTTTTTCTTTTTTTCAGTTGGTTGGTTGGTTGGTTGGTTTGTTTTGTCTGTGTGTTTGTGGGGCCTTTTTTGTTGTTTGTTTGTTTATGTGTAGTTTCTCCTAGTGATGAGTTCCACTGGATCTAAAGGTGGAGTATTAAAATGGTAATCTACAGCTAAAATTCCCACATGTATGGACAGAGACGTCTACATAGCAGCATATGTATCTGCATACATGTCTTGGCACACTGGCAATACTTTAACCAGTGTCTATTGCATTGAAGTTGGCATAAATGCTGATTTTTGAGAAGAGAAGGAATTGAAGTCAGGCATTGACCCATATTGAAATGGCTGGATTGTAACTACAGAATAGACTCCTCAAGAGTGAATCATGAGTGAAGGTGATTTTCACTGTTTCAGAAAAAGGAATCTATATTCTTGAAAATGAATGAGAAGGTTTCTCTATTTCATACCATTTATTGAACAAGATGTGCATACCCATTATGATTTACACATGATAAGCTGAAATAATGAGTCAGTGCTGAACTGAATGATTGCATTTATTCTAGCAGAGCTGTATAATCTTCTGAACAGTTACTTGAAAGCTGAATTTGTACTATTGAAGTGTTTCTTGTAGCAATACAAGGTCTTTAGTATTTTGGGGATTTTAGACATAAAAAACCAAAACCTGTTCTGCACACCAGGTTACTTTGGAAGTCAGAACAGTGTGCTTTTTTTATTGTCTATCTGTTTATTTCAGCTACTGTTTGTTTCTCTGCTTATGACAATTATTATTCTTGGAATGAATGAACACTGAATACATTATATTCTAACCCTTAGAGCTTTATGCATCCTGGGTTTTATCTGTAAAGTTGCAAACAGCCCAAATTTAAATATTGAACATTAAAAATAATCCAGCTTGACTGTTTAAATTACTTATGCATCTACAGTACATGCTCTCATGATTGTGTTTCCTTGTAAAATATTACCATATGAAATCAAACAGACAATTAAAGTTCACAAATGTGGGGAAAATATATTACCAACATGACATCGTAATTTAGTGACAGATACTGTATGGTAACACTGTAATGGCCCACAGCCAGTGAATTTTTTTGTGCAGATGGTCCCTGCAACTGCAAGCTATTGGAAGGTACCATGTTTTGAATGCTCTGTTTAGATCTCATGAGAAGGTCTTTTTTGAACATTAATGCAATGCCCAGAAATTTTAGCTTGTAGCAATTATTTCTACTATGATGAGCCTGAGTTTTGTTTATTCCTCTATTAAAAACTGATCATGGTGGAAACCTGTGCAGCTGAAAGAGTGAAGTTTTAAGAGGTTCTGATATGTGAGTAAAAATAAAGTATTAAATATTCCAGTGGTTTGTGTATTTCACCATCCCTGGCACTTGCTCATATGCAGCTCAACATGGATGCTACCTGCTCTACCACTATTTGAACTCATTTGGCACAAATCTCAGTAATTACATAATAGCATTCAAAGTGTGAAAAATCATCTGTTACTGTTACATTGTAATGCTATTTCTGTATCAGTATATTGTAAAAAAAAAAAACATACAGTACTTTCACGACTATAAGGTGCACCGGATTATAAGGCGCAGTGTCAGTTAACGGTAAGTTTCCAACTTATTTCCATATATAAGGCGCGCCAGATTATAAAGCACTTTTTTTTTTTGCAACGTTGATCTGCGTGCAACTTTCACAAACAAACACATTACTAACTGAATCGTGTGATCACGGGGTTCATTTGCAGGTGCTCAATTTGCAAACATTTTTCATGGATCGATGTAACCTTTAAACGCAGCCTAAAAAGAATCAAAGCACTAAAAACAAATACAAGCAAGAATAACATCAGCTATGGAAAATCAGTGACAAAACAGAACAAAACTCAGTCACTTTTCCAGTCACAGACACTCTTCTCCTCTGCACGGTCCCAGTGTAGAGTGGGGCAGGGCAGCCCCCTCTCAGCAGTGGCAACAGGGGGGAGCAGGGAGGCGAGGCAGCAGTGGTAGGGCAGTCAGTGTCTCAGTTCTCAGCGCTGTTCTCAGAAGCAGGACGCTGTAGCAGTGCTGGGTTGCAAGGTAAATCTCACTGCAGAGAGACTTCTCTCCTCTGTGTTCAGGCTGGCGAGTGTGTCCCTTGGAAATACAAAGCAACCAACAACCATCTACTCCGACCCCTCAAACACCACCCCACAGCGATTGAGCCAATCAGCCAGCCCCCTACCCATCCCTTTTGTCTTGAGCAATTAAAAACTAAGGGAGCCACCCAGCCAGCTTTCTTAGAATGATAATGGGAAAAATTCTCAACTTCCACTGAGGGAAAGAGTAAAAACTCCCCCAACCCCCAATGCCACTTCAACCCATTTTTTGCTTGGGAAAGGTGCGGCGCAGTATCAGTTAATGGTAGATTTCCAAACTTTTTCCATATATAAGGGGCACCGGACAATAAGGCACACTTCCAGGTTTTGATCAAATTTTAGGATTTTAAGTGTACCTTACAGTCTTGAAATTACTGTACTCAGAATTCAAAAAGTTATCACATTTATGAACTAGCATTTAAAGGTCAATAAAATGTGTATTGACCCATTTTATACTTACCTGTCATATGTCTTCAATGAGAATGACATGTTTAATATATGATGCTTGTATAGCACCTTAAATAAAGGATTTAGCAAAATTAGCAACTAATCTTTCTTTTAAAGTCACATTTGAATTCATTACTTCCAGCCACTTTTGTGTTTTTGTCTCTTAGCCCACTTTATCAAGAACTGGAATTTGTAAACTGCTAATAATAAAAAACAATTTGATAGAAGTTATTGAAGAATAGTGTTTAACCTTACATTCAAATTTTGAACATTTACATGTGAAAAATTGCTACAAAGTGTTCAAATGTGGGTTTTATTTTTCTTTTTCAAGTGGTGGCACATACTTTTAAGGATGTTTTCCTTCAGAGAATGATGCTTTTATGCAGTTGAAACATTAAAAGCATGTTATCAAATTTCTACACTTTTTAAATGATTATAAGTCCTTTCCAGAGCACTTTGAAAATGTATTCAGTTCAATGTTAATTATAATTCTCACTTTGAATTAAATATGTTTTATTCATGTATTATAAAGTTCATGGAAATGAGAGATCTTAAGTGGGCAGACAGGCGGTTTTTTAGTACTATCATGATTTTCATTTCCTAAGCAATGAATGCAACTGCAGTTTTTGAAAGCATATGCCATATGCCCCTGTTCTGGATTGGGAACGGCATTCATTATCCAAAGATCAACTGGAAAACCCAGCAGAACTCAAAAGAGGGAGAAAAAATGCAACCATTGCAAATCATTACTCTCAGATCCAAAACAAAATAGTCTGAACTTTCTTTTCTGGACCAGAAGTCATGGAAGAAGGGAATTAGGGCAACAAGGACTCTGAAGAATTTGAGAAGGTCTTGCTTCTCACAGCCAGACCAAATACCTTTTGAACTGACAGCATTGCTGTAGGAGAGAGTCCTGAGAAAGCATAAACACATAGATAGCATTTGAGAAGTAGCAGCAAAATTGATGATGCATTTTTTGAAAGATTTTCAAGCTATTATTATAACTAGGTATCTTACTGAGATTAATTTTATGAGGTATGTTCCAAAGGTATGGAAACTTTGGTGCAAATCAGAAACTTTGCTACTCATTGGGGAATGGTCAGTCAATGATGAAAAGCAGACAGGTCAATACACTTCAGTTTTGGAATCATATGAACAAAAGTATATATGATCAATTGATAGAGAAAGCAATCGGATTGATCCTGACCAGAGGGAAAATATAACTTCACATGTACTCAGAGGGCAACATTCTCTCATTCATATTGTTAGAGGCATTAGTCTATGGAACACAAGGTTTAACAAGGCAGGAAAATTATGCTAAATTGCAGCAGATTAACCTTCCTAAGACCCAATTAGAGGATAAACTCATAAATGTTTAACATTTGCATGCATGCGCGCTGACACAAAAATAAAAAGTGAGAAGGTCACACCTGAAGATTTGAGACAATATGTGCTGGCTGTCAGAGTTAAGTACATAGTTATATTCTTAATCAATACATTTTTTTGTTTGTTTGTTTAACTTCATGTTCACATAAACAGAATTGCATTTTTTTTTCTGATTCATGTAGAATTTGAAACATTGACAGTGTAGATACTTTTGAGTTGCAAGTAAAGGGCAGTAGAGCAGTCGTGTGTAGTGCTGGTAATGTGGGTCCGTTGTACTTTCTTTTTTTTTTTTTTTTCATCACAATTAAACCAAATCATAATTAATTTAAATTCTACTCGGTGTAGATCAACAAGTATTCATTGTAGTCAACAGCCTTATATGTATGTTCTCTGGTGAGAGCAGAATAACATCAATCAACATCAATCTTCAAAACCAAAGTTTGGACCAATAACTGCTGCTGAACTTTGTGTGTGCAACAATAAATAGAATGCTGTTGAAATTAAGAAAAAAATACCTAAAAATCTCATTTAAGAAATGGGATTAAAAACTCAACTGTGACTTTTAAAATCTACTCATAAAGAAAACCATTTAAGTACAATTTCTATTTTTATACTGAAATTGCAAACAGGTTAGGAAATTTTTCTTTGTAACTGACTGAGGTACAGCCAAAATTTAATTGCATCTAGTTTGGATTTACCATGCATTTTAATTTTTGATTTATTTCAATCTCCCTGTCAATAACCTTCAACAAAGTTAGTGGCAGGATACACTGTTTCTAGCCTTATGACAGCATAATTTATGTTATGAATCCCTGAGTTGTAAACAGAGGCATTTTGCTTTTAAAAATGGAGCAAAATGAGCTTGAAGTTATTGATTCACAGCTAATTTTTGAAAAAAGAGTTAGTGGTAATCTTAGGAGTATATACATTGTGATGAATGAAATAGCAAAGCAATAAAATATTTCTAATTTTTTAAATATATTTCTGATCAAAATGATTGTTGAAAAAACTGATAAAGAAAAGGAAAATAGCCATTTCCAAACACTCACTGTGTTATTTTCTTCTCTCTGGGCCCATAAATACGTTGTGAGAAATGATTCTGTTATGCATGTGCTATAACCTTTAGTCCTCTCTTTTCTCAGTAATCCTGGCAAAGAGGGGACCCGAGTGAGATGCCAAGAAAAAGATGTTGCAGAACCTTCCAGTCACAACATAGTTTCAGTATGATTGCCTGCATTTTTTACTAGCTACTGGAACTGGAGAGGAATTTTCTGCAAGAATGATTTTGTCATATAGAACATACTTCCAGTGTGGTATAAAAGCTATAGATATTTTCAATTAAAACCACCTTTTTCAAATAAAATCAGCAATAGAAATAGGCAAGTCATAGTGACAAGGGGAACAGTCAGGAATGAGATTGAGTGACAGGCAAGTGTATGAGGGAAAACAGAAAGGCTGAATAGCCCAAATTTTCATTACTTAATCTGGCTTCCTGAGTAAGCCTGAAAATCAGTTCATTTTGTAACTCTGAATGTCCAGCTTTCAAAAGATCATTGTCCAAAGGCACTAATAAAAATTATTGTGTCTTCGTAAAGCAATACAGAATTCTGTGATTCCAAAGAAACCCAGAACTGGAATTTTGGAGAAAATGTTATATCTAACATGATGGGGGAAAAGACTCTTTTTTTTTCCCATCTGGAAATTTTGACACTTTTTTATTGAAAAAAGAATTCGGTTCCCTAGTTATCTTCTGCACAGATATGTCTATGTAGTCTGCCAAACATATGCAGTGCTATGCAGTCATCTGAGGCAACGGCAGACAAGCTCACTAAAGCACCAGGAATTGGACCACTACAATTAGACTACTGCAGATTTTTCTTCAAAATATCTTTCCTTTTAGAAGCCTACATTACTTCACAGTAGAGTAACTCTTTAGAGATACACCATGTAAGTCTATGAAACAGTGGTTTGTTCAATTTTGAAACCTTCAGGACAAACAAGAATTTTAGAAAGATATCTTAGAGCTGTAAATACAAGGTTGAGCAGACTTGATGTTAATATTTGCTACTAGCCCACATTTTGGTATTTATTGCCTATAACATGCTTGTGGGCTTATTGGAGCTCACAAAATACAAGTGAAAATTCTAACCACAACTTCACTTGTTAAGAATTTGTGTTCATATCGCTATATGTATGCTACAAGGCAGGGTAAATAGAAGTGGGATAGGTGCAAACAAAACTATCTTGTGTATTTGGAAAAACCTAGTTCAATAATGCGCTGAAAAGCTAAAGATCTGAAGATGATGTTAGCAATAGGTAGTGCAAAGTCAGGCCTTTATTTTTTCATTTCAAGCTTTCAGATAAACAACTTCTGAATGTACACTCCTCCTTTTTTTTTTTTTAATCTCCATTAAAAATAAATAAATGAATGCTTCCGTTACCTTCTGTTAGGTTTTTGCATACCAGTGCTTTAATCAGTGGGTCCTATTTCCTGGATTGTCAGTATAATGCTAATGTAATTAAAGATATTCATCCTTGCAAAATATATGCTGTAATATTAAGGCATTTAATTGTAAAATGCACTGGGAAGTATCTTACATCAGGAAAGAAGAAGATACTATGGAAAAGGTGAAAAAGAGAGAAAAAGAACAAATATAAACAGCTGTTCACACCAGGATATTTTCTACTTTTGCACTTTGGAATAAAGTAATATAGCCTGACATAGAGGCTTCACTGTGAAGAAAACTTAAGATGAGAAACCTATGTTTTTTTTCATCTGACAATTCAGATGACTCTTTGCATCAGCTTGCTTAAAATAAATGTTTGATACCATTCTGCAATAATGCTTCATACCTGAAGTTTAAGTAATTTTTCCATTGTTTTTTCTACCTGAAAACATGAAGATAACATATTAAATTATAACTTTAAAATGAAATTTAATAAAACAGAAATATTATTTGAAAATGTTTAACTGTCAGCTAAATGTAGATATATATTTCCAGCAATGATTCAATAATGAATTCAGTAAGCATAATTTTTTCCACTAATATTGGAGATTTGGAGCAATACCTCAATCTATGTAACTTTCCAACACATGATTGAAAATAGGAAATACAGAGTAGGGCGACTCAAATTTTCCTCATTTTTTTAAATTGTAATGAACTTTACAGTGAGATTTATTAGCAAATTAATTGCCCTTCAAAACAAAAGGGGCTATAAATCTCTGTACCCACATGTTTCTAGTGTGGCATCTCTGAAGCACACAAGTGGAAATAGTGTAGATTCCTACTCTGGCAGTAAAAGAGTATAAATATGGAGATCCTCTCAGATCTTTATATTTCATAGAATCATAGAATAGTTCAGGTTGAAAGGGATCTTTAAAGGTCATCAAGTTCAACTCCCCTGTAATGAGCAGGAATATCTTCAATTAAATCATGTTTAATCTAGTGTTTTATAAGAGTAGTCTTGCACATGATGATTTAACGGAAGAGATGCATTTCAATGTTCGTGTATTAAAAAAAGGACCCTTAGGACATGAATACAGAAATACACTGAAAGGTAATTTCCAGAAGTGCAGGGCAATAAAAAACAAGGTGTATCCAAACTTTCTTTGTTAATTATTAAAGAAGTATGTATATGTGAAGTGCTTTTTAAGTAATGAGTGTTAGTTATAAATATTTAAGAGTTGGACTTATGAAGTATGCCCTAAACTATGTCCAAATGTTAACAAGAATGCCTTATACTTGACAGAACAATGAAGCCCATAAATATTTCAGAAGTGTGTGTCTGACAGGCGGAAGCTGAGAAGATGCATCTTGGTCTTTGTTTTCTGACACTGCAATCCTCAGGTCTGTGCTCTTTGGGCTTAATATGAACAAAGACCTTCCTATCCAAAGCCAATATCAGAGCCAATAGTAGATTTCCTTTGACGTTTGCTATCTGGCAAGTACAAGTTGCCTCACCAAAATCATGGGGCAAAAAATTCAAAGCACATAAACAGCGGCTCAATCCATTCCTGTGCTGACTGCCTTCTGAATGTTTATCTTTATTAGGAATAAAGTTCATAGGAAGTTCACAGGATGTTGACTTCCTATTCCCTTCAAGAAGGAATTAATTGATTGTCCTCAGGAGGTTCTCAGCATCTGTTCCAACAATGTCATGAAGAGTTACATGCCAAGAAAAAAATAAAAATAAGCATTGTGATACACTAGGAGATAACTGATAACATTACAATTGTAATTAGAACAGTTAGTGATGGAAGAAAAAAATAGAGGAAAAAACAGAGAAGCATTTATAGATAAATTCTGCATTTAACTCAATGTTGCAACTTGAAAAACTGAGGTGTTTGGAACTGTAATCCGGGTTATGGATTTTTATGTTTATTTTATGTATAGGCAGAAAACCTGAAGAAACTAATATCACCTATTTAGAGAAGAACAGAGTAAAGTGAAGACTCCAGGTGAAGACTTCTGTTGTTGAAAAAGATCTTTTCTAACCTTCCCTCCTGAAACTTTTCTATCTGAAAAAACAGAGAAATTTCTCCTGGGACATCTCAGAACTGTGAGACTTATGTGTTTGCTGACAAAGGTGACACTATTAATGTATAAGGTTTTCAAAAATGCTAGAGAAATAATTTGCATGGAGGAATAAAATTCAAAGTAAAAGTGTTGTATTTATCTTCAGGGAGAAATTCAGAGTTTTCCTGGTTTTTTTCTGGCAGAAAATCTCAGCTTTACAATACTCAGTGATCCCTTCTATCACTATAACAATAAAGACAGAATTTCACCCAAGGAGTATAGAACTGTTAGAATATTCAGTATATTCTGCCAAAAGGTTATTTTCAAAGACTTCAACTTCCTTTTCTTTCTCTCTATGTAATGGTTCCCACAGAGCCTACAGCAGATATTTGGGTGTAAAAACCCTATAAAAGGTGATCCTTTCCCCTATGAAAATATCAAACTTAATTGCTTTATGAAAGGCCTGCAGGGCTTCCACTTCCATTCACCTAGGCCTCCCACCACTAGAAAATAGTGCTTTGATCTGTTCAGTTCCCTCACTGTTTTATACTGATTTTCTAAAAGTATTTCTTCTTACCCCAATCCTCCCTCCCCCACCACTGGTTTTCCATTTGAATTGTGAATTGTATTAGCATATCCTTTATAACCTTTTCAGTAGTACTGTACACATCTCATCCAAATGGAACTCCTGCTGCTCACAGATAAGAGTAAATGCTGAAGAAAGTCCCAACTACAGATTCCAAAGTACTTGATATGATCAGAGTGGGTCCAGATAGCATCCTTTTCTGAAATGCAGAATCCTGAAAGAAGTGGGGGTCATGCCTCATCAAAGGCTGAAGAAATAGTGATAGAGCAGTACAGAGGATCAGAAGATATCTACACACACAACTAATTTTTGTTTGAACTTTCTCGTATGATTAGAGTTGTAGATGAGACATTAAGGATGTGCAATATATATTGAAGTTAGACAATTGCTTACATTTTAGTAGTAAATGCAGGTTTAGTATGCTTTTTAGTATGCATTTTAGTATGCTTCAGCATATATAGTGGTACAATTACATCACGTATGTAAAATTTTTCTTCTCATAAATACTGTAAATCTGAAATGCATGTTGACTACAGAAAACTTTTGCTGTCTTTCCTGTTATAAACTGCTTTCCAAAAGTAAATGTAGGTCATAAAACCTAACCAGGAGGACCACAGAATCATCGAACCATTGTGGTTAGAGAGGACTTCCAAGATCATCAAATCTAACATTTAACTGAACACCGCCATGCAAACTAAGCCATAGGCCTGTGACATATTGAGTCATTTCTTCAACCCTTCATGGACCACTTTTGACTCCCCTACTTCCAAAGTGGACTCCCTATAAATACTGTATGATTATGCAAAATTCATACGTATACTTATGATTTAGGAGAAAAAACATCTAAGATAGCTCTTGCTATGGTCACCGTTCCCCATTATGATGTCTTTAACAGGACAGGTTTAGAATATATTAAAACATTTTAATGGCATTAATTTATGTGAAGGTTGCATACATTTGACTGCACTATTTAAACCCTGCCAGTGAACCTTTTCTAAGTTTACTTTCCTGTTTTAGGATTTGTTTTTCAGCTAATCTAGATTCTCCTTCTTTCCTTTCTCTCCTTTTCCCATGAGAAATGTTGATATCTCATGTTTCACCAGTCAACAGTAAGTCTTGCAGATATACACCATTATGGCCTTCGACATGGTTTGCTTAAACAGCAGAGCAAATAATTGAAACTAGTTATCTTGAAATCAGCTGAGATTTCAGGAGGCCTGAAAAAAAGAACAGATTTGTAGCTGAATGCTTTCCAAACAATCTCTTTAGTTCTGCATGTGCTTCAACTCAATTTCATGGTAATTTCATAAGGAGGTTTTATTTTAATCCAGTGGGCCACAGAGCTGAGGCTTTTACCTTTTTATTTAAATAATAGAGTTGGAACATCTTTTATGCTACTTTAGTTAGTAATATGAATTATTATTTTATAACACTTTTTTTGTGTTTTAAATAGCTCGCAATAGCTTTCCAATTAGTTTACTTGCCAATACATAGCAGTTAGTAATGTATATAAAGTTATCCATTTAATTCAAGAGTTTTTCCTCTTACCTTGTTTTTTGGGGAGTTTTCCCCCAAACATTAATTTGTGACATGTATCCGTTTGGCTAATGACAGACAACTAATGTAAGCTAGAAGTAAATTGAACAGCGGGGCTGAGGTCATCACCTGGGAGAAAATATTCTGTACTATCATGGGTTCTTAGCAATTGAAAGATGGCTATTTAAAATTCAGGTTATAGTGGCAAATTCCAAAGATAAATTATAGAAGTATATGAAATGAGTTTGCTTTCTCTCTGGTTCACTCTATTTGCGTTTTATATGGAATAATATTTGTTGAGCTGAGGAAACACAAACAACAAAAGTGAATCTACAGATTAATGAATCTACAGATTAATGAAGGAAAAAAGGAAGAGTACAAAATT